>NC_036846.1:21498666-21503001 GCF_002910315.2 Salvelinus sp. IW2-2015
ACAAACAAGCAAGATTTCTGGCTCTCCACAGACCTGTAACTTCTTCTTTAAGAGGCCCTCTGTCCTCCACTCGTTACCTGTATTAATGGCACCTGTTTGAACTGTTATCAGTATAAAAGACACCGTGTCCACAACCTCAAACAGTCACACTCCAAACTCCACTATGGCCAAGACCAAAGAGCTGTCAAAGTACACCAGAAACAAAATTGTAGACCTGCACCAGGCTGGGAAGACTGAATCTGCAATAGGTAAGCAGCTTGTTTGAAGAAATCAACTGTGGGAGCAATTATTGGAAATGGAAGAACATACAAGACCACTGATAATCTCCCTCGATCTGGGGCGCCACGCAAAGATCTCACCCCGTGGGGTCAAAAATGATCCACAAGAACGGTGAGCAAAAATCCCAGAACCACACGGGGGGACCTAGTGAATGACCTGCAGAGAGCTGGACCAAAGTAACAAAGCCTACCATCAGTAACACACTACGCCCCAGGGACTCAAATCCTGCAGTGCCAGACGTGTCCCCCTGCTTAAGCCAGTACATGTCCAGGCCCGTCTGAAGTTTGCTAGAGAGCATTTGGATGATCCAAAGAAGATTGGGAGAATGTCATATGGTCAGATGAAACCAAAATAGAACTTTTTTGGTAAAAACTCAACTCTGTCGTGTTTGTGGAGGACAAAGAATGCTGAGTTGCTCCTAAAGATACACGACCATCACTCAGCTTTGTAGGTGACCAAATACTTATTTTCCACCATAATTTGCAAATAAATTCATTAAAAATCCTTCAATGTGATTTTCTGGATTTTTTTTTCTCATTTTGTCTGTCATAGTTGAAGTGTACCTATGATGAAAATTACAGGCCTCTCTCATCTTTTTAAGTGGGAGAACTTGCACAATTGGTGGCTGACTAAATACTTTTTTGCCCCACTGTAGGCTTGAATGGTAGAGTGCTGCAGAGATGGTTGTCCTTCTGGAAGGTTCTCCCATCTCCGCAGAGGAACTCTGGAGCTCTGTCAGAGTGACCATCACCTCCCTGGCCAAGGCCTTCTCCCCCGATTGCTCAGTTTGGCTCGGCGGCCAGCTCTAGGAAGAGTCTTGGTGTTTCCAAATTTCTTCCGTTTGAAAATTATGGAGTCCATTGTGTTCTTGGGGACCTTCAATCCGCAGACATTTTTTGGTACCCTTCCCCCATTCTGTCCTTCGACAGAATCCTGTCTCTGAGCTCTACGGAGAATTTATGCTTTGTTTTTTGCTCTGATATGCACTGTCAACTGTGGGACCTTATATAGACCGGTGTGTGCCTTTCTAAATCATGTCTAATCCATTGAATTTACCACAGTTGGACCCCAACCAAGTTGTAGAAACATCTCAAGGATGATTGATGGAATCAGGATGCACCTGAGTTCAATTTCTAGTCTCATAGTAAAGAGTCTGAATACTTATGTAAATAAGGTATTTCTGTTCTTTATTTTTAATACATTTGCAAACATTTCCAAAAACCGGTTTTCATTTTCTCATTATGAGGTATTGTGTGTAGATTGATAAGGACATTTTTATTTATTGAATCCATTTTAGAATAAGGCTGTAACGTAACAAAATGTGGAAAAGGGAAGGGGTCTGAATACTTTCCGAATGCGCTGTATATTAATATGGGCTAGCCCTTTCCTTGGTAGCTTATTGGAGATGGACAGAATAAGTGTGTGTGTGTGATGTTGGGCTGAAGCTACTGAAAGATGAAGGAATGTGTCCGTATTTCATCAATCCTGCACTATATATGTATAGAATCCGTTAACCAATTGTGTGGGTAGCCATTACACTTGCTGCGGGCTGACATCATCACTGTGTTAATATAGATGCTATCCGACACCCTGTTTCCAGTCCTATTGGTTTATTCCCTCTCAGTTTTTGAACTAATAAGTGATAAACTGAGCACCGATTCATTGGTGATTGCATGGCCAGTTATCAATAACCACCACCTTGAATCCCAACCATAGATAGTAGTCTACTACCACTACCTTGAATTTATTGAAGCCCGAGGAAAGCGGCCTACTAGGCAACAACATTCCTTGGCCCTCTCTTTTCTCTGAATCTGTCACTAGGTTGGGTCATGTGACCTCCCAAATGTATTTTGCTCAGGAATATTCATGAGGTGTGTATTGTTGTTAGTTGGTTGGAATGGAGATTTGTGACATGAGGGAGTTACTGTTGTAGTGGGAGGATAGTTGTGTGCCCCCACCCCCACACACACAGTCCAAACCATCATATCTCCCTGAATATGAATTCCTCTGTCTGTGTTCCACTATGTCACTCATAAACAGTCCATATATTCTGTGTGTGTGTGTGCCTCGTGCGCTCAGTGTGAGGCGAGGATGGTAGCAAATTTTGAGGATGCCCCGAGGGAAACCCATTGAGTTGTGTGACCCGGACGTGACACACTTTCTCTCTCTCTCTCTCTCTCTCTCCTTTCTTTCTTACTATCACACTTCCTTTTTGCCTCTCAAATGTGCTTTATTTGCATGATATCTAAACTTGACTCTCAACAGCAGTCATAAATGCATATCACAAAGGAATACAAATCAATTAATGCCCACATCACTCTACTCTCACTGCTCTCCTTAGACCAGGGGTGTCAAACTCATTCCATGAATGGCCTAGTGTCTGCGGGTTTTTCGTTATTCCTTTCAATTAAGACCTAGATAACCAGGTGAGGGGAGTTCTTTACTATTTAGTGACCTTAATTCATTAGTCAATGTCAAGTGAGGAGCGAAAACTCGCAGACACTCCACCCTCTGTGGAATGAGTTTGACACGTGCCTTAGACTAGCTTCTCATCCTGTATAGGGCTGGAGATGATAAGGAATGGCTTGGATAGAGATATCTATCTCACTCCTCCTCCTCCACTCAGCCCCCTCCTCCCCCATCCTCCATCTACAGTCACTCCTCCTCCGTCTACAGTCACTCCTCCTCCTCCACTCAGCCGCCTCCTCCCCCATCCTCCATCTACAGTCACTCCTCCTCCTACACTCAGCCCCCTCCTCCCCCATCCTCCTTACTTAGTGACCTTAATTTCATAGCAATGTCAAGTGAGGAGACGGAATAAGGAAAGACTTCGCAGACACTCCACCCTCCTGTGTGGAATGAGTTTTTTGACCAACGTGCCTTAGACTAGCTTCTCATCCCTGTATTAGGGCTGGAGAGATAGGAATAGGGCTTGGAATATAGAGATAATCATTCCACTCCTCCTCCTACTGCAGCCCCCTCCTCCCCCATCCCCGCCCATTTTCTACAGTCACTCTCCTCCGTACTACAGTCACCTCCTCCTTCCTCCAGCTCAGCCCCACCGCCCCCCCGCCATCCCTCCCCCATATAACCCTCCATCTACCACAAAGGGTTCACTCCATTACCTTACCCGCCCTAACACTTCAGCCACCCTCCCCCCCATTCCCATCTCAATATCTTACAAGGTTCCACTCCTCCTCCAAATCTACAGTCAACTACCTCTCTCCATCGGTTCTACCAGTACGTCTTCCTCTCCCGTCCACTCAGCCCCCCTCTCCTCCCATCCTTCCCATCGACGAGTCACTACCTCTCCGTCTACAGTTCACTACTCCTCCTTCCACTCAGCCTCCTCCCCATCCTCCCATCTACAAGTTTCTTCACTTCACTCCTCCTCCGGTTCTACCAAAATCACAACCACAACTTTCCTCCCCTCCACTTCACCAGCCCCTCCCCCCTCCCCCAGTCCTCCGTCTTACAGTCAACTCTCCTCTATACTCAGCCCCTTCGCCTCCCCCCCTCCTCCGTTTTCCTGTTACAGTTCCCAACTCCCTCCTCCTCCTACACCCTCCAGCTTTTCCCCCCCGCCCATCCCTCCCCTCCTCCAGTTATTTTTCGACTAAGGTATCATCGTCACTCAGTCTCCCCCTCTGTTTCTTATTTCTAAAGACCTTAGTATTTTCCGTTTATACTCAGCCCCTCTCCTCCCCCTCCTCCTCCACGTCCAGTCACTCCTCCTCCTATATCAGCCGCCTCTCTCCCTCCTCTAACTCGCCCCCCCTCATCCTCCTTCCGTCCTCCATTACAGTCATCCCCTCCTCTACCACTCAGTCCCCCGCCGTCTCCTCACTCCTCTATTTACAGTCACTCTCCTTACACTCAGTTCCCCTTCTTCCTCTTAGTCTACAGTCACCTCCCTCTCTTCTACACTCAGTCCCCTCCTCCTCGCGCTAGTCACGTCCCCCCCTCTCCTACACTTCCCCTCCTCCTACGGTTAGCAGTCACTCCCTCCCTCCTACACTCAGGCGCTCTCCTCCCCTCCTCCTCTTTTTCTACACG
>NC_036846.1:21503026-21504745 GCF_002910315.2 Salvelinus sp. IW2-2015
TCTACAGTCACTCCTCCTCCTGCACTTAGTCACCCTCATCCCCCTCCTACTCTTATTTTCCCCCACTCCCACTACATGACACAGATTGCCAATCTTTGCGTAATTGAGATTTCCACATTTATCTATCAATTAGGACTGACCTCAATTATTCGACTTGTGGTTAGGCTGTTGGTCGACTGAGATTTTTTTTAGTTGAGCAGTAACACATATACAGTACCAGTCAAAAGTTTGGACACACCTACTCATTCAAGGGTTTTTCTTTATTTTTACTATTTTCTACATTGTTGAATAATAGTGAAGATCATCATAGCCACTATCATGGCTAGTAGGAAGGTTCCTGACTTTTTCTGTGGCTAAATCAACTAGGCCTGTAATTTAACAATTGTATTCTTATTTACAGATGGCATACACATTTGTTATTAAGGCACATGAAAGTTCACATGTTCCAGAAGACATTCCTGCCAAAAAACGCATTTTGATAAAAATAAATGTTTACGTTCAAATGCCTCTCCTGTGAAGTAGTGACCGGCAACATACTCCTAGTTTCCTGAAACGAGTCACATGTATGGAAAAATACACGTTTAAATTTTCCTCCAAGATCATTTTTTTAGTCGAGGACAGACCTAATATCAATGCATCAGTTATACATAAATATGAGTTAGGAGTGTGTGTAGATCTCAAATTAGGATTGACCCAACTGTGGTTTGTGATTATGATTTGCCATTGTAGCCAATTCAGTTTCTGTAATTCTGTTACGGTGATATATATATTTTTTTTTTGTGGAACATTGATGGAATGTTTATCATCGCTGCAACTTCCCAACGGGCTCGGGAGAGGCGAAGGTAGAGTCATGCGTCCTACGAAACATGACCCGTCTAACCACGCTCCTTAACACCTGCCAGCTTAACCCGGAAGCCAGCAGCACCAATGTGTCGGAGGATACACCGCTCAACTGGGGACCGGGGTCAGCCCTTAGGCACCCGGCCAAACCCTCCCCTAACCCGGATSATGATGGGCCAATTGTGCACCGTCCTATGGGACTCCGGGAATGAACCCGGATCTGTAGTAATGCCTCTAGCACTGCRATGCAGTGCCTTAGACCGCTGCGCCACTCGGGAGGCCCTATGGAATATTTTTCTAACCCTCAGAAAACTGGACACATGAATGTTCTTGTAACGTCCCATGAAACGTATCTAGAACATTTAATATTGTATTTTCTGATAACATGGCAACCATGGTTTGGTGGAACGTTGATGTAATAGTCTCCCTCAAATTCTGAGAACATTGTAACCACGTTCTAGAGAAGTTCGGTGTGACACTAACTTTAACACCAAAACATGCTAAAAATGTTCTCAGAAGGTTTTTGCTAACATAGAACGTTCCCCTTACTAACAGAAAACGGGACACTCAAACATTAGGGAACCATTACGGGTAACATTACAAAAACATTCTCTCTCCCTATAATGTTAGCTGGGCTCTCCCCTCCTCACCCTCCCCCCTCCTATATTTGGTAGCACTTATTTATTTTCCTTTGCCTCCAACCCCCTTCGATGTGTAGAACGGATGTGGGTGGAGCCAGGTCTACATAAGGGTGCAACTTTCAAAAAATCCCAAAAGCTCTGACGAAGGCCGTGTGGCCGATACGTAAGCTTATTAAATATCGGTGATACTATCAAGAGCAGTGTGCGGTTTCCTTTTCCTTCATACAGTCTCTGACAA
>NC_036846.1:21510295-21520170 GCF_002910315.2 Salvelinus sp. IW2-2015
AAACTATTTGCAGGACAGACATCCCAGCTCATAAAAGTATACTAGTAACTAAAAAATGCTACTCACAGTTTGCTGAACGCACAAAACAAATATAAGACAGACAGCAAGGCCCTTGATCCAGAAGGGGATTCTCTGCTGTTGCCAAGCGATGCTTGATTTTGGAAGAAGCTAACCACGTAGCTAGATAGCTACTAAATGCACAACTACAGAGCATTTAGCACATGTTAGGGTGTTAACTTAATAGTTATAAGATATCTAGCTGGCAGACATTTAGTTGTGAATTCCATACTATAGCTAGATTACCCATGGTGTTTGCTGTACAACATTGAGTGACTCATTGAGTAAACAAACACCACGTGACTGGGGACTACCGGTAAGTTTCGTAATGAAAAATGATGTGACAGGTGAAATGAAGAACGCAACATATTGCACAAGTTGACTGCAGGTATTTACATAAAAAGTACTTACAAATATTCAAATGTATTAACAAACTAAAAATGTATTGAAAAACCTTCCCGTGGCTATTTCCAAATACTCCGGTATATGGTATACCGCCCAAGCCTACTCTGCAATGAGAAGGGTAGACGGGTGCTCTTTCAATAACCCTTGACTTCATCACACGTTCCTCATCTGTTTTGTTCTCACTTCAACAGTTAAACCCTAAACATGCAAATTTGTCTATTTTTACCACGTCACTCACCACTCTACCACCACAGTCTACTTTACAGCTAACTGCCAAAATAAAGGAAACACTTGAGTAAATGAGGGATACAAAGTATATTGAAAGCAGGTGTTTCCACACAGATGTGGTTCCTGAGTTAATAAAGCAATTAACATCCCATCATGCTTAGGGTCATGTATAAAAATGCTGGGCATGTCATTATTTTGGCCATTATTTTGGCTACCATAACTATGGGGCGTTGGGCCACCACGAGCCAGAACAGTGGGGGATAGGATGACAATTCCCCCATCCACAGGGCAGGAGTGGTCACTGAATGATTTGATGAGCATGAAAATGATGTAAACCATACGCCATGGCCATCTCAGTCACCAGATCTCAACCCAACTTAACACTTATGGGAGATTCTGGAGCCACGCCTGAGTCAGYGTTTTCCACCACCATCAACAAAACACCAAATGATGGAATGTCTGGTGGAAGAATGGTGTCACATCCCTCCAGTAGAGTTCCAGACACTTGTAGAATCTACGTCAAGGTTGAAACTGTTCTGTCTCGTGGTGGCCCAACGCCCTATTAAGTCACTTCATGTTGGTGTTACCTTTATTTAGGCAGTTACCTGTTTATCAGCCAGAAAGGGAACCAAGCTGTTAATAGCATTATAATGTATTAGAGCTGAATTTGTAGCCTCAGGGATACATCATGTGTTTGCTTCCCAAATAGTGCACTACTCTTGACCAGGGACCATAGAGGCCATTTGGGACACACAGGGTCCATTTGTCATCCCCATAAATGTTAAGGTTAGGGGTAGAGCTGGGCGATATGGACAAAATTCCATATCGTGATAAATTGATGCAATAACAATAAATGGAACGATAACTTACTCATTCAAGGGTTTTTCTTATTTTTTTTTACTATTTTCTACATTGTAGAATAATAGTGAAGACATCAAAACTATGAAATAACACATATGGAATTATGTAGTAACCAAAAAAGTGTTAAACAAATCTAAATATATTTGAGATTCTTCAAAGTAGCCACCCTTTAACTTGATGACAGCTTTGCACACTCTTGGCATTCTCTCAACCAGCTTCATGAGGTAGTCACCTGGAATGCATTTAAATTAACAGGTGTGCCTTGTTAAAAGTTAATTTGTGGAATTTCTTTCCTTCTTAATGTGTTTGAGCCATCAATTGTGTTGTGACAATGTAGGGGTGGTATACAGAACATAGCCCTATTTGGTAAAAGACCAAGTCCATATTATGGCAAGACCAGCTCAAATAGGCAAAGAGAAACATCAGTCCATCATTACTTTAAGACATGAAGGTCAGTCAATCCAGAACATTTCAAGAACTTTTAAAGTTTCTTCAAGTGCAAGTCGCAAAAACCATCAAGTGCTATGATGAAACGGGCTTTCATGAGGCTCGCCACAGGAAAGGAAGACCCAGAGTTACCTCTGCTGCAGAGGATAAGGTCATTAGAGTTACCAGCCWCAGAAATTGCAGCCCAAATAAATGCTTCACAGAGTTCAAGTAACACATCTCAACATCAACTGTTCAGAATAGAATTGCTGCAAAGAAACCACTACTAAAGGACTCCAATAAGAAGAGACTTGCTTGGGCCAAGAAACACAAGCAATAGAAAGTATTCAGGCCCCTTGACTTGTCACATTTTGTTAAGTTACAGCTTTGTTTTTTTCCTCATCAATCTACACACAATACCTCATAATTACAAAGCAAAAACAGGTTTTCAGAAATGTTTGCTAATTTATAAAAATTCAAAAAACGGAAATTACATTTACATAATTATTCAGGCCCTTTACTCAGTACTCTGTTGAAGCACCTTTTGCAGCGATTATAGCCTTGAGTCTTCTTGGGTATGACGCTGCAACTTGTCACACCTGGATTTKGGGAGTTTCTCCCATTCTTCTCTGCAGATCTTCTCAAGTCTGTCAGGTTCGATGGGGAGCATTGCTGCACAGCTATTTTCAGGTCTCTCCAGAGATGTTCGATGGGATTCAAGTCCAGGCTCTGGCTGGGCCAATCAAGGACATTCAGAAACTTGTCCCGAAGCCACTCCTGCGTTGTCTTTGCTGTTTGCTAACGGTTGTTGTCCTGTTGGAAGGTGATCCTTTGCCCCGGGCTGAGGTCCTGAGCTCTCTGGAGCTGGTTTTCATCAAGGATATCGCTATACTTTCTCCGTTCATCTTTCCCTTGATATTGACTAGTCTCCCAGTTTCTGCCGCTGAAAAACATCCCCACAGCATGATGCTGCCACCACCTTGCTTTACCGTAGAGATGGTGCCAGGATTCCTCCAGGCGTGACTCTTGGCATTCAGGCCAAAGAGTTCAATCTTGGTTTCATCAGACCAGAGAATCTTGTTTCTCATGGTCTGTCTTTATGTGCCTTTTCGTAAACTTCAAGCGGGTTGTCATCTGCCTTTTACGGAGGAGTGGCTTCCGTCTGGCCACTCTACCATATTGGCCTGATTGGTGGCGTGCTACAGAGATGGTTGTCCTTCTGGAAGGTTCTCCCATCTCCCCAGAGGACCTCTAGAGCTCTGTCAGAGTGACCATCAGTTCTTGGTCGCCTCCCTGACCAAGGCCCTTCTCCCCTGATTGCTCAGTTTGGCGGGCAGCCAGCTCTAGGAAGAGTCTTGGTGGTTCCAAACGTCTTCCATTTAAGAATGATGGAGCCACTGTGTTCTTGGGGACCTTCAATGCTTTCGAAATGTGTTGGTACCCTTCCCCAGATCTGTGCCTCAACACAATCCTGTCTCTGAGCTCAACGGATAGTTCCTTCAAATTTATGGCTTGKTTTTTGCTCTGACATTCACTGTCAACTGTGGGACCTTATGTAGACAGGTGTGTGGCTTTCCAAATCATCTCCAATCMATATAATTTACCACAGGTGGACTCCAATCAAGTTGTACAAACATCTCAAGGATGATCAATGGAAACAGGATGCACCTGAGCTCTATTTCGAGTCTCATAGCAAAGAGTCTGAATACTTATGTAAATAAGGTATATATTTGTTATTTTTTATAATACATTATAAAAAATTAAAAAATCTAAACCTGTTTTCACATTGTCATTATGTGGTATTGTGTGTAGATATCATATTTTTTTATTTAATCCATTTTAGAATAAGGCTGCAATGTAACAAAATGTGGAAAAAGTCAAGGGGTCTGCATACTTTCTGAAGGCAATGTACATACAGTCATGCCCAAAAGTTTTGAGAATGACACAAATATTAATTTCCACAAAGTTTGCTGCTTCAGTGTCCTTAGATATTTTTATCAGATRTTACTATGGTATACTGAAGTATAATTACAAGCATTTCATAAGTGTCAAAKGCTTTCATTGACAAATACATGAAGTTGATGCAAAGAGTCAATGCAAAGAGTGTTGACCCTTCTTTTTCAAGACCTCTGCAATCCGCCCTTGCTTGTGGTCAATTAACTTCTGGGCCACATCCTGACTGATGGCAGCCCATTCTTGCATAATCAATGCTTGGAGTTTGTCAGAATGTGTGGGTTTTTGTTTGTCCACCCGCCTCTTGAGGATTGACCACAAGTTCTCAATGGGATTAAGGTCTGGGGAGTTTCCTGGCCATGGACCCAAAATATCGATGTTTTGTTCCCCGAGCGACTTAGTTATCACTTTTGCCTTATGGCAAGGTGCTCCATCATGCTGGAAAATTGTTCGTCACCAAACTGTTCCTGGATGGTTGGGAGAAGTTGCTCTCGGAGGATGTGTTGGTACCATTCTTTATTCATGGCTGTGTTCTTAGGCAAAATTGTGAGTGAGCCCACTCCCTTGGCTGAGATGCAACCCCACACATGAATGGTCTCAGGATGCTTTACTGTTGGCATGACACAGGACTGATGGTAGCGCTCACCTTGTCTTCTCCGGACAAGCTTTTTTACGGATGCCCCAAACAATCGGAAAGGGGATTCAGAGAATATTGACTTTACCCCGGTCCTCAGCAGTCCAATCCCTGTACCTTTTGCAGAATATCAGTCTGTCCCTGATGTTTTTCCTGGAGAGAAGTGGCTTCTTTGCTGCCCTTCTTGACACCAGGCCATCCTCCAAAAGTCTTTGCCTCACTGTGCATGCAGATGCACTCACACCTGCCTGCTGCCATTCCTGAACAAGCTCTGTACTGCTGGTGCCCCGATCCCGCAGCTGAATCAACTTTTGGAGACTGGCCTAGCGCTTGCTGGACTTTCTTGGGCGCCCTTCACAACAATTGAACCGCTCTCCTTGAAGTTCTTGATGATCTGATAAATGGTTGATTTAGGCGCAATCTTACTGGCAGCAATATCCTTGCCTGTGAAGCCCTTTTTGTGCAAAGCAATGATGACGGCACGTGTTTCCTTGCAGGTAACCATGTTTGACAGAGGAAGAACAATGATTGCAAGCACCACCCTCCTTTTGAAGCTTCCAGTCTGTTATTCGAACCCAATTAGCATGACAGAGTGATCTCCAGCCTTGTCCTTGTCAACACTCATACCTGTGTTAACGAGAGAATTACTGACATGATGTCAGCTGGTCCTTTTGTGGCAGGGCTGAAATGCAGTGGAAATGTTTTTGGGGGGATTCCGTTCATTCGCATGTCAAAGAGGAACTTTGCAATTCATCTGATCACTCTTCATAACATTCTGGAGTATATGCAAATTGCCATCATACAAGATGAGGCAACAGACTTTGTGAAAATTAATATTTGTGTCATTCTCAACTTTTGGCCATGACTGTATAACACAATCATGGGAAACACAAATACAACATCACAAATGACCCAGAAAAACAGTTACATTTCATTTCACATTTCTCTATTATAGGCTGCTTATCGTAATGAACGATAAGAAAAATGTCTGATAACTGATCGTTGTGGTCTGTGGTGATAATTTTCGGTTTATCATCCCAGCGCTCGTTAGGGAGATCTGAGTGAGCAGGCTGTGTTCCCCTCTGTTCTCCAGGTGAAGTGTAACGAGCAGCCCAACAGGGTAGAGATCTATGAGAAGACTGTGGAGGTGCTGGAACCAGAGGTCACCAAGCTCATGAAGTTCATGTACTTCCAGGTGAGAGACCAGTGATGGATGGATTCATTAATAAAATGAATGAACAACCCATTAAATGTATCATATTTGAATTAGAACTCTGTCAGTCAATCATATAAGTTTCCCTTGATTGAAGTAATGAATGAATGAACAAATAAATGAGTCTTAAATATATCTGAGAACCTCTTCTCTCTTTATCGTCTCCTTTTCCCCTGTCCTCCCCTGCAGCGTAAGGCTATCGAGCGTTTCTGCGGGGAGGTGAAGCGTCTGTGCCACGCTGAGCGGAGGAAAGACTTTGTCTCTGAAGCCTACCTCCTCACCCTGGGCAAGTTCATCAACATGTTCGCTGTGCTCGACGAACTCAAGAACATGAAGTGCAGCGTCAAGAACGACCACTCTGCCTATAAAAGGTACGGAGGGAAGACAGACACAATATGGAGGGTGCATCTCAATAGTCTGCAGTGGCTTCCTCTCCCTATCACCTCTCCTATACCTGCACTGATCCTGAAAACACAGGATAGGGGAAGTGTAGTAGAGGCTAAGGGGAATTTGCTTTCACCTGTCTAGTTCCTTCACATTAGCTCAAATGAAGGAAAGTGACGGAGTGACAGGGCCAATTTACCCCACTATTGAGATGCACCCAATTAACTCATGTTAAACAGTGTTGTGAGGTGCTGCTACAGAATTAGATCTGTGGTATTATTTGTGTCTTCAGGGCGGCTCAGTAAAACAGAAGCTGTGAGATGCTGCTACAGAATTAGATCTGTAATCAACAGACAGAGACAAGAGAGAGGGCTTCAGTCAGGAAGGAATCAAACAAGACAGAGACAAGAGAGAGGGCTTCAGTCAGGAAGGAATCAAACAAGACACAGACAGAGAGAGGGCTTCAGTCAGGAGGAATCAAACAAGACAGAGACAGAGAGAGGGCTTCAGTCAGGAAGGAATCAAACAAGACAGAGACAGAGAGAGGGCTTCAGTCAGGAAGGAATCAAACAAGACAGAGACAGAGACAGAGACAGAGACAGAGACGACAGAGAGAGAGAGAGAGAGACAGAGACAGAGAGAGAGAGAACAGAGAGAGAGAGAGAGGGCTTCAGTCAGGAAGGAATCAAACAAGACAGAGACAGAGACAGAGACAGAGACAGACGAGAGCAGAGAAGAGAGAGAGAGAGAGACAGAGACAGAGAGAGAGAGAGCAGAGAGAGAGAGAGAGGGCTCAGTCAGGAAGGATCAAACAAGACAGAGACAGAGACAAAGACAGAGACAGAGAGAGAGAGAGACAGAGACAGGAGAGAGGGCTTCAGTCAGGAAGGAATCAAACAAGACAGAGACAGAGACAGAGACAGAGAAGAGAACAGAGAGAGGGCTTCAGTCAGGAAGGAATCAAACAAGACAAGACGAGAGAGAGGGCTTCAGTCAGGAAGGATCAAACAAGACAGAGACAGAGACAGAGAAGAAAGAGACAGAGGAAGAGAGAGAGAGAGAGAGAGAGAGAGAGGTGCGAAAGAGATCAGTCAGGAAGGAATCAAACAAGACACAGACAGAGAGAGGGCTTCAGTCAGGAAGGAATCAAACAAGAACACACACAGAAAAAGGGTTTCAGTCCGGATAGGAGGGTGATCAAGAATATCATGATGTGAGAGTACAGACAGAGCCACAATGAAAAGTTAGATGGCTGTTTTGGTGTGGAGCACACACACATACCCACACACACACTGACCTTGAAGTTGTCGATCTTTCCCAGGTTGATCCTCTTCTTGGCAGTCTAGTTTGTAGATGTTACTGACGTTACCGTCCATCAGATAGAGACCAAAACCCATCACCTGACACACACAACAAACACAACACACACACACACACACACACACACACACACACACACACACACACAGTGATATTATACAAACTGGATCAATGATATTTGACATACATCATCGAAATAACTCTACATATTCTGAACACTACTGGAAGCTACAGTTGAGGATCGCTAAGCAAGAATAAGAAGGCTATTAACATTGTAAAGATCCAGACAGAGAACAGGTATTAGAGAAAGGCAGGTAGTTAAGATCCAGAGAGAGAGACAGGTATCTAGAGAAAGGCAGGTAGTTACAGAGATCCAGACAGACAGGTATCTAGAGAAAGGCAGGTAGTTAAGATCCAGACAAGAGACAGGTATTAGAGAAAGGCAGGTAGTTAAGATCCAGACGAGCAGGTATCTAGAGAAAGGCAGGTAGTTAAGATCCAGACAGAGACAGGTATCTAAAGAAAGGCAGGTAGTTAAGATCCAGACAGAGACAGGTATCTAGAGAAAGGCAGGTAGTTAAGATCCAGACAGAGACAGGTATCTAGAGAAAGGCAGGTAGTTAAGATCCAGACAGAGACAGTTATCTAGAGAAAGGCAGGTAGTTAGATCCAGACAGAGACAGGTATCTAGAGAAAGGCAGGTAGTTAAGATCCAGACAGAGACAGGTATCTAGAGAAAGGCAGGTAGTTAAGATCCAGAGAGACGGTATCTAGAGAAAGGCAGGTAGTTAAGATCCAGACAGAGACAGGTATCTAGAGAAAGGCAGGTAGTTTAGATCCAGACAGAGACAGGTATCTAGAGAAAGGCAGGTAGTTAAGATCCAGAGAGACAGGTATTCTAGAGAAAGGCAGGTAGTTAAGATCCGACAGAGACAGGTATCAAGAGAAAGGCAGGTAGTTTAGATCAGACAGAGACAGGTATCTAGAGAAGAGGCAGGTAAGACAGAGAAGCTAGATGAGGCTCTTACCTTGAGCAGCATGTGTTTCTCGCTGGGCGTCAAGTACATCTTGTTCTCATAGTAATCAACACTGATGTTGACAATGTCTGCTAACAACTCCTCATAGCCAGGAACACCTCCAGCTGCTGCTGCAGACACTACAGAGAAATTACACACTATTACTGCTGCTGCAGACACTACAGAGAGAATATACACACTATTACTGCTGCTGCAGACACGCAAGAGAGAAATATACACACTATTACTGCTGCTGCAGACACTACAGAGAATATACACACTATTACTGCTGCTGCAGACACTACAGAGAGAAATATAAACACTATTACTGCAGACACTACAGAGAGAATATACACACTATTACTGCTGCTGCAGACAACTACAGAGAGAAAAATATAACACACTATTACTGCTGCTGCAGAAACTACAGAGAAATATACACACTATTACTGCTGCTGCAGACACTACAGAGAAATATAATCACACTATTACTGCTACTGCAGACACTACAGAGAGAATATCACACACTATTACTGCTGCTGCAGACACTACAGAGAGAAATATACACACTATTACTGCTGCTGCAGACACTACAGAGAAATATACACACTATTACTGCTGCTGCAGACACTACAGAGAAATATACACACTATTACTGCGCTGCAGACACTACAGAGAAATATACACACTAGTACTGGCTACTGCAGACACTACAGAGAAATATACACACTATTACTGCTGCTGCAGACACTACGAGAAATATACACACTAGTACTGCTACTGCACCACACACACACACCTGATGGATTCTGTTGTGATTGGCTAGGAACATGGAGGGTTCTGTGACTCCTGGATGGACTGAGGGTCGGCCATCTTCCTCAGGAACTGAGCTGCCCTGAAGACACAAATAATACCACAGATCTAATTCTGTAGCAGCATCTCACAGCTTCTGTTTTACTGAGCCGCCCTGAAGACACAAATAATACCACAGATCTAATTCTGTAGCAGCATCTCACAGCTTCTGTTTTACTGAGCCGCCTGAAGACACAAATAATACCACAGATCTAATTCTGTAGCAGCATCTCACAGCTTCTGTTTTACTGAGCCGCCTGAAGCCAAAAAATAATACCACAGATCTAATTCTGTAGCAGCATCTCACAGCTTCTGTTTTACTGAGCCGCCCTGAAAACACAAATAATACCACAGATCTAATTCTGTAGCAGCACCTCACAACACTGTTTAACATGAGTTAATTGGGTGCATCTCAATAGTGGGGTAAATGGCCCTGTCACTCCGTCACTTTCCTTCATTTGAGCTAATGTGAAGGAACTAGACAGGTGAAAGCAAATTCCCCTTAGCCTCTACTACACTTCCCCTA
>NC_036846.1:21520195-21524516 GCF_002910315.2 Salvelinus sp. IW2-2015
GATGCGGAGCACACCCACGCACATTACCCACAAACCACACCCACATCTGACCCTTGAAGAAGAACTTGTCGATCTTTTCCCAGGTTGATCCTCTTCTTGGCACTCTAGTTTGTAGATGTTACTGACGTTACCTCCATCAGATAGAGACCAAAACCATCACCTGCCACACACACACACACACAGCACACACACACACACACACACACACACACACACACACACACACACAACACACACAGTGATATTATACAAAACTGGATCAATGATATTTGACATACATTCAGAAATAACTCTAATATTCTGAACACTACTGGAAGCTACAGTTGAGGATCGCTAAGCAAGAATAAGAAGGCTATTAAATTTTAAGATCCAGACAGAGACAGGTATCTAGGAAAGGCAGGTAGTTAAGATCCAGAGAGAGAGACAGGTATCTAGAGAAAGGCAGGTAGTTAGTCCAGACAGAGACAGGTATCTAGAGAAAGGCAGGTAGTTAAGATCCAGACAGAGACAGGTATCTAGAGAAAGGCAGGAGTTAAGATCCAGACAGAGACAGGTATCTAGAGAAAGGCAGGTAGTTAAGATCCAGACAGAGACAGGTATCTAGAGAAAGGCAGGTAGTTAAGATCCAGACAGAGACAGTATCTAGAGAAAGGCAGGTAGTTAAGATCCAGACAGAGACAGGTATCTAGAGAAAGGCAGGTAGTTAAGATCCAGACAGAGACAGGTATCTAGAGAAAGGCAGGTAGTTAAGATCCAGACAGAGACAGGTATCTAGAGAAGCAGGTAGTTAAGACAGACAGAACAGTATCTAGAGAAAGGAGTAGTTAAGATCCAGACAGAGACAGGTATCTAGAAAAAGGCAGGTAGTTAAGATCCAGACAGAGACAGGTATCTAGAGAAAGGCAGGTAGTTAAGATCCAGACAGAGACAGGTATGAGGAAAGGCAGGTAGTAAGATCCAGACAGAGACAGGTATCTAGGAGAAGGCAGGTAGTTAAGATCCAGACAGAGACAGTATCTAGAGAAAGGCAGGTAGTTAAGATCCAGACAGAGACAGGTATCTAGAGAAGGCAGGTAGTTAAGATCCAGACAGAGACAGGTATCTAGAGAAAGGCAGGTAGTTAAGATCCAGACAGAGACAGGTATCTATAGAAAAGGCAGGTAGTTAAGATCCAGACAGAGACAGGTATCTAGAGAAAGGCAGGTAGTTAAGATCCAGAGAGACAGGTATCTTAGAGAAAGGCAGGTAGTTAAGATCAGACAGAGGACAGGTATCTAGAGAAAGGCAGGTAGTTTAGATCCAGACAGAGACAGGTATCTAGAGAAAGGCAGTAGTTAAGATCCAGAGAACAGGTATCTAGAGAAAGGCAGGTAGTTAAGATCCAGAGAGACCGGTATCTAGAGAAAGGCAGGTAGTTAAATCCAGACAGAGACAGGTATCTAGAGAAGCAGTAGTTTAGATCCAGACAGGACAGGTATCTAGAAAGGCAGGTAAGACAGAGAGCTAGATGAGGCTCTTACCTTGAGCAGCATTGTGTTCTCGCTGGGCGTCAAGTACATCTTGTTCTCATAGTAATCAACACTGATGTTGACAATGTCTGCTAACAACTCCTCATAGCCAGGAATCACCTCCAGCTGCTGCTGCAGACTACAGAGAAATATACACACTATTACTGCTGCTGCAGACACTACAGAGAGAAATATACACACTATTACTGCTGCTGCAGACACGACAGAGAGAAATATACACACTATTACTGCTGCTGCAGACACTACAGAGAAATTACACACTATTACTGCTGCTGCAGACACTACAGAGAGAAATATACACACTATTACTGCAGACACTAGAAGAAAATATACACACTATTACTGCTGCTGCAGACACTACAGAGAGAAATATACACACTATTACTGCTGCTGCAGAAACTAGCAGAAATATACACACTATTACTGCGTCTGCAGACACTACAGAGAAATATTACACACTATATTGCTACTGCAGACACTACAGAGAGAAATATACACACTATTACTGCTGCTGCAGACACTACAGAGAGAAATATACACACTATTACTGCTGCTGCAGACACTACAGAGAAATATACACACTATTACTGCTGCTGCAGACACTACAGAGAAATATACACACTATTACTGCTGCTGCAGACACTACAGAGAATATACACACTAGTACTGCTACTGAGACACTACAGAGAAATATACACACTATTACTGCTGCTGCAGACACTACAGAGAAATATACACACTAGTACTGCTACTGCACCACAACACCACACACACCTGAGTGATTCTGTTGTGATTGGCTAGGAACATGGAGAGGTTCTGTGACTCCTGGATGGACTGAGGGTCGGCCATCTTCCTCAGGAACTGAGCTGCCCTGAAGACACAAATAATACACAGATCTAATTCTGTAGCAGCATCTCACAGCTTTCGTTTTACTGAGCGCCCTGAAGACACAATAAATACCACAGATCTAATTCTGTAGCAGCATCTCACAGCTTCTGTTTTACTGAGCCGCCCTGAAGACACAAATAATACCACAGATCTAATTCTGTAGCAGCATCTCACAGCTTCTGTTTACTGAGGCCGCCCTTGGGGAAAAAAAAAGGGGAAACCAAAAACCAATTTAATAAACCCCCTCAGCTGCAGGTGGTGCCTCTGTTTGGAGACATGCAGATAGAACTATCACGTTACATAGAGACCAGCGCTCACTACGAGGAGAACAAGTCCAAGTAAGAACATCAGCCATCTTTAAACTCATAAACTCTGAAAACTGGTAAACTCAGACCTCTAACAAGTCCTGAACCCCAGCTCCTAACCCACAGGTGTCAAACTCATTCCACGTGGGGCCGCGTGTCTGCAGGTTTTCACTCCTCCCTTGTACTTGACTGATGAAATAAGGTCACTGATTAGTAAGAAATTCGCGTACCTGGTTGTCTAGGTCTTAATTGGACACAAATTGAAAGGAAATAGCAAAAACCAGCATACACACGGCCCTCCATGGAATGAGTTTGACACCCCTCCCCTAACCCCTGACTCTTTCTCCTGTAGGTGGACTTGTACCCAGAGCTTCACCTCCCCCAGTACAACCTGGGTGTGAACCCTGACCTCTAACCTCTCTCCTACAGGTGGACGTGTACCCAGAGCTCCATCTCTCCCCAGTTCAACCTGTGTGACCTCTAACCTCTCTCCTACAGGTGGACGTGTACCCAGAGCTCCATCTCTCCCCAGTACAACCTGTGTGAGCAGATGGTTCAGATTCGAGACGACCACATCCGGTTCATCTCTGAGCTGGCTCGCTACAGTAACAGTGAGGTRGTGACCGGGTCAGGCCTGGACAGTCAGAAATCAGACGAGGAATACAGGGAACTGTTTGACCTGGCACTCAGAGGGTTACAGCTGCTGTCCAAGTGGAGCACACACGTCATGGAAGTGGTGAGTAGGGGAACAGGGTGTGTGTGTGTTTATGTCAAAGAAGGGGCAGTGTGTAGTCCGTTCTTGGTCCCATAAAAATATTATGATTTGAATGAATAAAGTAATTGTATTTCTACTAGGTCCTGTGATTTTCAGTTTACTCTGACACCATATTCTCTCTCTCAGTACTCGTGGAAGTTGGTCCACCCGACAGATAAGTTCTGTAACAAGGACTGTCCTGGCACAGCGGAGGAGTATGAGAGAGCTACACGTTACAACTACACCTCAGAGGAGAAGTTTGCCCTGGTCGAGGTCATCGCCATGATCAAGGGACTGCAGGTCAGAAACACACACTGTACCAACCGAGAGCTTTGTCATGTCATCGTTGGGACGCTTACAGAGTAGTAACATAGCAGCATTTCACCACCGTGCGTCTTGGTTGAAATGTGGCTACATTGGTGGTGATGATGATGGAGGTGGTGGTAATGGAGGTGGTGGTGATGTGATGATGGAGGAAGTGGTGGTGGTGGAGGTCCCTCCTGTAATAATATCATGTTATTCACCTCCCTCCTGTAATAATATCATGTTATTCACCTACCCTCCTGTAATAATATCATGTTATTCACCTACCTCCTGTAATAATATTCATGTTATTCACTACCCTCCTGTAATAATATCATGTTATCACCCCCTCCTTTAATAATATCATGTTATTCACCCTCCCCTCCTGTAATAATATCATGTTATTCACCTCCCCTCCTGTAAAATATCATGTTATTCACCTCCCCTCCTGTAATAATATCATGTTATTCACCTCCCCTCCTGTAATAATATTCATGTTATTCACCCTCCCTCCGTAATAATATCATTGTTATTCGACCCTC
>NC_036846.1:21530311-21537888 GCF_002910315.2 Salvelinus sp. IW2-2015
AAGTTGGTGGGGAGGTGGTGGTGATGATGATGATGTGGGTAATGGTGGTGGTGATGATGGTGTGATGATATTGGAGCTGGTGGTAAAGGAGGTGATGGTGTGGATGATGAAGGAGGAAGTGGTGGTGGAGGTGATGATGATGGAGTTGTGGGTAATGAGGTGGTGGAGGTGATTTGATGATGATGTGGTGATGGTGATGATGAAGGAATGGAATGGTGTGGTGATGATGATGGAGGTGGTGGTAATGGTTGATGAGGAAAGTGGTGGTGGAGGTGATGATGGTGGTGGTGGTGGAGGAGGTGGTGGGATGGAGGTGATGGTGATGATGATGGAATGGTGGTAATGGTGGTGATGATGGAGGAGGAAGGGGTGGTGATGGTGAGGTGAGGTGATGGTGATGGATGAAAGGAGAAGTGGTGGTGGTGGTGATGATGGTGGAGGTGATGATGGAGGTGGTGGAGTGATGGTGGAGTGAGGTGATGATGGACGAGGGTGGTGGTGGAGGAAGTGGTGGTGATGATGATGATGGAGGAAGAGGTGGTCGTGGAGGAAGTGGTTGGTGGACGGTTGGTGGTGATGATGATGGTGGTTGGTAATGGTGGTGATGATGGAGATGTGGTGGTGATGATGATGGAGGTGGTGGTAATGGAGGTGGTAATGGAGGTGGTGGTGATGGTGGCATTTTTCTTTTTTTAAAATTTTGTTATGGAAGTGGTAGTGGTGGAGGGGCTGGTGGTGGTGATGATGATGATGGAGGTGGTGTGATGGAGGTGGGGTGTTGTGGTGATGGAGGGGTGGTGATGGTGCTATTTTGGGGGTATTATGGAAGTGGAGGAGGGGGTGGTTGTGGTGGTGGAGGGGGTGGTTGTGATGGAGGGGTGATGGTGCTATTTGGTATTTTTTGGGGTATTATGGAAGTGGTGGGGGTGGGGTGGCTGTGGGGGTGGAGGTGATGATGGAGGGGGGATGGAGGTGGTGGTGATGGAGGGGATGATGGTGATGGAGGTGATGATGGAGGGGGGATGGAGGTGGTGGAGATGATGGAGGGGATGATGGTGATGGAGGTGATGATGGAGAGGGGGGGTGGAGGTGGTGGAGATGGTGGTGGTGATGGAGGTGGTGATGGGAGGGTGATGGAGGTGGTGATGGAGGGTGGTGATATTTGTACATTTTTTGTATTTTATTATGGTAATCGTGGGATGGTATCTTGTGTGTAGGTGTTGATGGGTCGTATGGAGAGGCGTATTCAACCAGGCCATAAGGAACACCCATCTATGCAGCCCTGCAGAGACTTTGCCACAGATGACACCTCAGAGAGCCTCTACGTCAGGGCGTACGCAAGAAGAAGAACGTTCTCATCAGGTACCGTACTGGCTGCACTCATTCTGTTCAACTAGTAACACATTTTCAGGCAGAGAAACCTCCTAAGATGTTCTGTAACATCTTGTTTTCTAGGTGGTCTGATAAAAAGGTTCAAGTCCCTCACAAGAACTCATGTGTGCATATGGCACAATTCTCACTGTTTGCTAGAGACAGAAGAACCATGTGACCTTCCATAGTTAGCTAGGCTGTGTCCTAAATGGCACCCTAAACCCATGGGCACCTATATAGGGAATAGTGTTCCATTTGGGTTACGCTCAGATGGTCATCCCTATAATTTGCTGATTCTCTGATAACCCTTGGTCTCTCTCTAGTGTCCTGCAGGCAATCCGTAAGACCATCTGTGACTGGGAGGGGGTCGGGAGCCTCCCAATGACCCCTGTTCTCAGGGGGGAGAAGGACCCCAAGGGAGGGTTCGACATCAAGGTGCCCGCAGAGCTGTGGGACCCTCGAGCACACAGGTACACCAGGGGAGAGAGAGGATAGAGGGCTAGGGGAATTAGGAACGGGGGATGGAAGAGACAGATGTTGCTCAGGGATAGAGGGCAGGTTGTAGGGACAGGATCAAGTACAGGGACTTTGTAGGGAAATGGCTAAGAATAGTATTATTAGTTTTTTTTCTCTCTCTCTCTCCCTGCCTTCCAGCTGTACATGTCCGTACCATGCTGGAGTCGTTGATAGCCGATAAGAGTGGTTCTAAGAAGACTCTACGCAGCAGTCTGGATGGACCCATAGTACTGGCTATAGAAGACTTCCACAACACTCCTTCTTCTTCACACAACTGCTCAACTTCAGCGGTATGTACACACACCACACACACACACACACACACACACCACACACACACAACAACACACACACACACACACAACACACACACAAACAGGTCATGCTTTCCTATCAGGGCTCAGGATAAGACCCATATGCAGACAGTTCGGAATAACAGACGTTTATTATAAACAGGAGGCAGGCGAACTACAGGTCCAAGGGCAGGCAGAGGTCAGTAATCCATGGCAGTTGTCCCTCCTGTAATAATATCATGTTATTCACCTCCCCTCCTGTAATAATATCATGTTATTCACCTCCCTCCTGTAATAATATCATGTTATTCACCTACCCTCCTGTAATAATATCATGTTATTTACCTCCTGTCCTGTAGAGGTGCTGCAGCACTGCTGTTACTACATAAGGTCGATGTCTACGCCCACGCTGAAATCTAATTGGGGGGGATTTTCCCCAATGCTGGAAGGGGGACCCCGAGTGAAAAGGGACACTTGTTTCCTGTCTCAGATGTGGTTCATAAAGTGCTTCCTCTAATAATGTCATGTTATTCCCTTCCCATCCTCCAGAGGCGCTGCAGCACTGCTGTGACCTGTCTCAGCTGTGGTTCAGAGAGTTCTTCCTGGAGTTGACCATGGGTCGCAGGATCCAGTTCCCCATCGAGATGTCCATGCCCTGGATCCTCACAGACCACATACTGGAGACCAAGGAGCCATCCATGATGGAGTAAGACACTGTTTAGACCACTCTGTGTGTGTGTGTGTGTGTGTGTGTGTGTGTGTGTGTGTATGCGTGTGTGTGCAGGTGAGGAAGTGATGGAAAGCGACGTAAAGATGGTGTTTGCTGTCTCTCTGTTGTCATTGTGTCCATGCTGAGTCTGTATGTGTTTGTGCCTGCTGATGCCACCCTGCCTGTTTCTCCCAGGTATGTGTTGTACCCTCTGGACCTCTACAATGACAGTGGCTACTACGCTCTGACCAAGTTCAAGAAACAGTTCCTCTACGATGAGATAGAGGCTGAGGTAAACTAGCACGAAACAAAGATGGCCGTCTCAGAAATCAAATAATGACAAGTAATTCATCACCAATCCCAAGTCGCTCTGAATAAGAGAGTCTGCTAAATGACTTAAATGTAATGTAAATGTAGTGAGTTAGGAATGCTGTTTTTCCTACAGGTGAACCTGTGCTTCGATCAGTTTGTCTACAAGCTGGCTGACCAGATATTTGCCTACTACAAAGCCATGTCTGGAAGGTAAGAGACGGCCTGAGACACCACAGTAAACAGGCCGTCCTCCCCTTCACAGCTCCTGTGGATTCAATCATAATGGAAATCAAACCAGTTCTGCAATCACAACCAGTTCATGAAACCCAGCTCCACAGAGTACAACCAGACTGTTTGTGAACAGATGTTACGTTATCCTTACTTATCGACAGATATCCTCACTAACACCCAACACTCTGTGGTGAATCACCTCAGCTTTTATACATGTGCAAATCAACAACTTTCAAGCTGAGGCTACATCTCCTAGCCTGCGTGCCAGTCTGCTTCTGTACTCTTTACACTCCTTACGCAATTGTCATGCCCGATATGCAGGCAGCAGGCTATTTCCATCGTTATAGTTTGCATCAACACTCTCGGTGTTTATGACCGTGGGCACTTTGTGACGTACACCCTTGATAGTGGGACTTTCGGGAACACATTTTTTCAGGAAGCTAACTTGCTACCTAGCCCTACAGTAGCTAGTTATTTAGAACATACAGTATCAGCTCTCTGTGATGCATCATTCTTAAGACGTTACTGTATCAGCTCAACAAGGACAGGCATGGATGGGAGAATTTAATAATATATATGCCTATTTTACACATTTAAATGGATACATAACACTGTACATTTACCCTATTCGTCTTTATCTGAATAAATAAAGAATAATAGTTGGTCTCTTCTTTAGTGGAAAAATCCGTAATATTCAGAACACGCGCAGGCCAAGCTGCAGTGCTCACAGTCAGCTCTAACACGCATATCACTATCTCATTGCTATATGTTTTCACTGTATCACTACATATTGCCGCATGCTCCTAATAGACTATGCATCACGGGCAGGGTCCTAGAATACACTTCATTTTCTTCCACGATAAGAGATTCGTCACTTCCATATTCTCCAATGCTCGAACCATGCGTCGTCGCATTCTCGCTGTGTCTGCTTGTAATTCTCGCTCTCTTCTGGCGTCTTCTACTATATTGCCCAAAGGGTTTGCTCAACCACAAACGCTAGTTACGTCCTGAATCAGGCATAGCTACGTCACTCGGCTCAATTTGATATTTTTGTTGTGCTCAGCTTGTGTTGTTGTGCGTAACCACTTCTTTCCTGCCTTGCAATATGACACCAGTGTGAGTTCGAAGTCAGTGTATTTCAGTTTGTATCTAATTGCTCATGGGTTTATGCTGTTCACATGCTCGTATCAGAGCAACCATTAGTGTGAATATAGCCAGTGAAGATACCTCGCGTATGGCCTTGTGTCAATTGAGAGGGTTGACTAAGTAGTTCTCAGTTACGCTCTCCTCAGGCAGTCCCCAGCTGAGTTCCAGAGCTAGCACACCTGATTCAACAATAATAAACCTATGGAATTTTAACAATATAATTGTCTATTAAATCTGAATTAAAAATATCCTTTGGGGAGATTGAGAAGGTTCTTTACAGACACCGATTCTCCATAAAAAAAAAAGGGGTTCTATATAGCCCCACAAAGGGTTAGAATTCACAGCGGAACCAACTTATTGTTTGGCTCTATATATACCTTTTTTTAAGTGGAAAAGGTTTCTTATAGCACCATAAAGTTCATTTAGAACCTTATGAGTAATGGTTAAAGGAACCAAAGCCAAAAAAACTTATTTGCCATATATAGAACCATTTGTTTTTTAGTGTTTAAAGTTACACGGTGTTACTACATCGGCAACATTGTGAACACACACAGAATCATATAAATTGTCTTCTGGAAAAATCATCAATGGAACAGCAACAGGTGCCGTTAGCAGACGCTATTAACGCAAAATAACTCTTGATTACTTTTTCAAACGTGTTCCAGAATATCGATAAGTATATTGATAACGGACTGTAGGACATGTACTGGTACATAGATTGTATTTGGAGTTAACATAATCTTTTCATCAACCTTCTGATACACTGTTATAGCTACAGAACTAAGCTCACTGTTGGCTCCAATTCCATTGAACAAACGATTGGTATGTCAATAGACAGAAAATTAAAAGTGTTTATTTACTTTACTCTTTTGGTCAGGCTTCTGATGTTCAGGAGGTTGTCCAGACTATTGAAGGAATATCAACCCAACTGGCGTGCACTAGTTGAGTAATTATATTTCCACGTTCTTTTCAATTGAAATGACGTTTGAACAATGTGGAATAGACATTGAATTGACGTCTTGTGCCCAGTGGGAATCCCATCTCTTCCAAGTCTTTTACATCCTCCCAGTAGTGAGCCTAACAGGGCCTCCTCCAAGCACGTGTTTAGGTAGTTTACTTTGTTTTAGTGTGGTTCTAGCATCCAGTATCTCCTCATTTACTGAACCACACAGTTCTGTTTCTCGCACCATAGAGGGTAGATTATTTTCATTCACATGTGAGTCCAGGTCTCTCTGCCATCCTGGTAGTAGGTGCCCTGGAGGCCCCCGAGGAGAGCCCACCGCTTGGTGGCCGACAGGGTGCTGCTTAGTTAGGGTCTTTCCACTACTACCTCCAGGGTTGGTGTGACCGCAGCGGAGGGCCCCACTGCCCAGGACTTGATCCCTCTGCAGGTCGGTCAGAGGGCTGGTCAGTCCCAGGCCTGGTCAGGGATCCGGGTGCCATCCGGGATCCACCATCACATCAATCACTGTGGATGCAAAGAGGGAGAAGGAGAAGGTCTAAGTCAATGAAAGAAGGTGGTCTGTCTAATCAGTCAATTAAGAGAAGGAGAAGGTCTAAGTAAATGAAGAAGGTGGTCTGGGTCGATCAGATCAATCACAAGAGCGAGAAGGAGAAGGTCTAAGTCATGAAAGAGGGGTTCTGTCTATCAGTCAAAGAGGAGAAGGAGAAGGTCTAAGTCATCGAAAAGAGAGTGGTCTGCTCTATCAGGTTATGGCAAGTAAGGAGAGGATGCAAGTGAGAAGGTGCATTAGTCAATGGAAAGAGTTTGGTCTGTCTAATCAGTCAGTCAAGAGGAGAAGGGAGAAGGTCTAAGTCAATGAAAGAGTTGGTCTGTCAATCAGTCCAATTAAAGGAGAGAGAGGTCTAAGTAAAATGAAAGGAGGTGGTGATGCCATCGTATACGACGCTGCAGGTCAAATGCAGCGATAGTAGAGAGTGAGAAAGGCACGATAGCAAGTCACTAAGTCATGTAACACGCATAAGGGTTGGTCAAAATATCAGTCAGATTAAACGAAAGGGCAATGAACGTGCTTGTTCATCGTTCAGTCAACATAGAGAACGCCTTGCTCGAAGTCACACGCTCAGATCAAAGAGGAAGACACACGAGCCTCGACATAATAATCACGATCCAGTCAAACAGAGGTCTGTCAATCAGTCAGTCAGAACGTAGGAGAAGGTCTGTTAATACAGTCAGTCAAAGAGGTCTGTCAATCAGTCAATCAAGAGGGAAGGTCTGTTAACTCGTCAGTCAGAAGAGACGACTACCTAAGTCACATACACGATCAGTACCCAAGAGGAGAAGGTCTCGTTAATCAGTCAGTCAAAGAGGAGAAGGTCTGTTATATTCAGTACCCATAGATCAAGAGGTCTGTCATCAGTCACTCAAAAGACGGAGCACAAGCGTACTGTAACAGTCAGTCAAAGAGGAGGTCTGTCAATCAGCAGTTCAAAGAGGTCTGTCAATCAGTAGTCCAAAGAGGAGAAGGTATGTTAATCAGTCAGTCAAAGAGGAGAACGGTCTGTTAATCAGTCCCAAAGAGGTCTGTCAATCAGTCAGTCAAAGAGGAGAAGTGTCTGTTAATCAGTCAGTCACAGAGAGGTCTGAGTCCACACACACACACACAACCACACAACACACAACCCTCCTTCCACTCCCATCCTGTGTCAAATGTCTCTTCTCGGAGATAGCTACTGTCAGTCCTGGTAACATATCACACACTCGGCTCATTCTCATGGGCCCTTTCCTGTCTCTCGGGCCCCACTGGCCACAATGATATTACAGCTTTTTATCTCTCTCACCATTCCACCCATCAGCAGTTGATGTTATTTATGATGTTGATTTTCTCTCCCATCCTCATACTATACTACGCTCACCCGTCCTCTCTTTCTTCACTCACGTCTGCTCTCAACACACATCCACCCATCAGGATTTGAGTGGCCTGATGGACTCAACAGACTGACTCATGTCTGCTTCTGAAGCACATGAACCCTGGAAG
>NC_036846.1:21537913-21575606 GCF_002910315.2 Salvelinus sp. IW2-2015
TCGACGCCATGTTCCGCGAGGCCAACCACAATGTGTCTGCYCCCTACGGACGCATCACGCTCCATGTCTTCTGGGAACTCAACTTTGACTTCCTCCCCAACTACTGCTACAACGGCTCCACCAACCGGTCAGTGGGGGGGGTGGGTGGGTCATTATTGATAGTCTTGGACATGTTCCCTAGCTTACAGTTCTTTGCAGGTCTACCAATTCATCGCTCAGGTTCAGCAGTTGGTTATCTATATTCCATTTAGTCATTACCTAAGTGGACTCCTGCTAATGACCCCTTACCTCTAGCTCGTTCATTCTTTGTGTCCTCAGCTTCGTGCGGACTGCCATCCCCTTTACCCAGGAGCCTCAGCGAGACAAGCCGGCCAACGTGCAGCCGTACTACCTGTATGGGTCTAAGGTATGTACTGTATATGGTCTCCTATTTGAATACAACACAAGAAATGAGAAACATTTGTACCTATTTTGAGAGCATGCTTCTGATATTTTTTTCATCCATCCCCCAGCCTCTGAACATTGCCTACTCCCACATCTATAGCTCCTACAGGAACTTCGTAGGCCCGCCCCACTTCAAAACCATCTGCCGTCTCCTTGGTTACCAGGGCATCGCCGTGGTGATGGAGGAACTGCTCAAGATAGTCAAGAGCCTGGTATTATGGGCTATTTGTCTCTCATTATTGTCTGAATGTACTCCTACATACCAGCGCTCTGTTAAAAACAGTATATCCAACTAATCTCCTCATCTTTTTACCCTCCTTCTCCCTCTTCATCTTCCTCTTCTCTTTCCTCTCTAGTTGCAGGGCACTATCCTGCAGTATGTGAAGACTCTGATCGAGGTCATGCCCAAGATCTGTCGCCTGCCTCGCCACGAGTACGGATCCCCAGGTCGGTTGATATACAGTAGGCAGATGTAGTTCAGTGAATGTCTAGGCTTTATCTCAGATGGCTAACACAGCCATGACTCATACAGACAACCCAGGTTTGAAACCCATTTGATCAAATTAGATATGCTGGTTTAGCATGTCTCTCTATGCCCAGGGATTATAGGCTAGGTAGATTAGGGGTGTTCTGTACCGTAACAGGCCGTACGGGACTTTAATGGACTTCCTGTATGCCTGATCTCGGTCATAGAGAGCACAGTGACGGAATATACATCGTCATAGTCAACATGATGCAGTTCATAATCCTACCATACCTGGATGTTCCATCAAGCTACTGATGTGTGTTTATCAGTCAAGGACAGTCCCTTTTATAGTATTTAACTCCATGTGATCGGATCTGTTGTTTTAACATTGAACTATTTTCACTTTGAAGATGTAACTTTTAGCTGTGTTCAGGCCTTAATGGCCACATGTACTTTTATAATCTCCACCCAGCACAGMCAGAAGAGGACTGGCCACCCCTCAGAGCCTGGTTCCTCTCTAGGTTTCTTCCCAGGTTCCTGCCTTTCTAGGGAGTTTTTCCTAGCCACTGTGCTTCTACGTCTGCATTGCTTGCTCTTTGGAGTTTTAGGCTGGGTATCTGTAAAGCACTTTGTGACATCTGCTGATGTAAAAAGGGCTTTAGAAAATACATTTAATTGTCCTTCCCTGCCAGGTATCCTGGAGTTCTTCCACCACCAGCTGAAGGACATTATAGAGTACGCAGAGCTGAAGACAGATGTCTTCCAGAGTCTCAGAGAGGTGGGGAACGCCATCCTCTTCTGTCTGCTCATCGAACAAGCTCTGGTGAGTCCCTCCTTCTCTTCTCCTTTTTCACTTCTATCCCTTCCTCTCGCTCTTTCTGCTCCTTCCCCTCCTCCCCACCTTTTCGCTTCACTAATGCTACCCTGTCAGGCTATATCTCCATACCTCTCCCCATCTCACCATCAGTCTCATAGTCTTACGTTCTCGCCAATGATCGCACCGATCAGCTCCTACCATCTCCCTCCATCGAGGATCTAGCCTCTCTCCTCTCCCCACCCTCATCCATCACGAGTACTCCTGCTGCCACTCAATCGACTTCTTCCGTCTCCCTAGTCATCATCCGTCTTCCTCTCCCTGCTTTCCCCTCCCTTTCCAATCCGCTCATACCTCTCACCTCTCCATCACCTCCCTCTCCATCACCTCCCTCTCATACTCTCCATCACCCTCTCCCTCTCCCTCTCTCATACTCTCTATCTCCCTCCCCTCTCCCTCCTCTTCCCCTCTCATACTATCCATCACCTCTCTCCTCTCCCCTTTCTTCTCTCCCTCTCTTTTCCTCTCCTCTCTTCCTCCCATTCCCGCTTCTCTCTATTCTCTCTCTCTCTCTCAGGGTCACCTTAGCATACTCAGAAAGAGGGACTGATACACGTCAGGCTATTCTCCCTCTGTCTGGTTTAATATATCTGTTAATATATGTTTCTATCTCAGTCTTAATAAAGTTTCACCCTCCAGAAATGTTGATATTGACTGTATCTGAATTGCAACTCTATTCTTATACACGCTGGCAAACTACCACAGGTGGTAAGAATCTAGGTCTTGTCTTTGGTAAAAAAAACACACACCTTGACTGATCTCCATCTCTCTCTCGTGGTTTGGGCTGCCACACACCCTGACTGAGCTCCATCTCTCTCTCTGTGGTTTGGGCTGCCGTGTTTTCTTTTTTATATTCACCATCTTACTTTGGCACACAAAGTTTTACCTCCGGAGGACCATGAAAGCCAAGGATTGAGATTTTAAAATTATTGTAAGAAATAAAGAACAATCCAAGATTGCAATCATTATTCTATGTTTGGAAATAAATTGATAATAAAAAGTGATTATCTTAAAGTATCTCTCCATGTCCTTGGCTTCCATGATAGAGGTGCCTGTGTGTTTCTGGGTGGCTGTCTGTAAAATAAACTCAGCAAAAAAAAAAAGAAAGAAAAAGAAACGTCCTCTCACTGTCAACTGCGTTTATTTTCAGCAAACTTAACATATGTGTAAAATATTGTATGAACATAACAAGATTCAACAACTGAGACATAAACTGAACAAGTTCCACAGACATCTAACTAACATAAAATGGAATAATGTTCCCTGAACAAAAGGAGGGTCAAAATCAAAAGTAAGTCAGTATCTGGTGTGGCCACCAGCTGCATTAAGTACTGCAGTGCATCTCCTCCTCATGGACTGCACCAGATTTGCCAGTTCTTGCTGTGAGATGTTACCCCACTCTTCCACCAAGGCACCTGCAAGTTCCCCGGACATTTCGGGCGAATGACAGACACCGCGACTCCGTCAGTGAAGAGCACTTTTGCCAGTCCTGTCTGATCCAGCGACGGTGGGTTTTTGCCCATAGCGACAGTTGCCGCCGTGATGTCTGAGGACCTGCCCTTACAAACAGGCTAGAAGCCCTCAGTCCAGCCTCTCTTAGCCTATTGCGTCCAGTCTGATCACTGATGGAGGGATTGTGCGTTCCTGTGTAACTCGGGCAGTTGTTGTTGCCATCCTGTACCAGTCCCGCACGCGGGAGTGAGCTTAACCGATCCTGTACAGGTGTTGTTACACGTGGTCTGCCACTGCAAGGACGATCAGCTGTCCGTCCTGTCTCCCTGTAGCGCTGTCATCGGCGTCTCACAGTATGGACATTGCAATTTATTGCCCTGGCCATATCTGCAGTCCTCATGCCTCCTTGCAGCATGACTAAGGCACGTTCACGCAGATGAGCATGGACCCTGGGCATCTTTCTTTTKGTGTTTTTCAGAGTCAGTAGAAAGACCTCTTTAGTGTACTAAGTTTTCATAAGTGTGACCTTAATTGCCAACCGTCTGTAAGCTGTTAGTGTCTTAACGACCGTTTCACAGGTGCATGTTCATTAATTGTTTATGGTTCATTGAACAAGCATGGGAAACAGTGTTTAAACACTTTACAATGAAGATCTGTGAAGATATTTGGATTTTTACGAATTATCTTTGAAAGACAGGGTACTGAAAAAGGGACGTTTCTTTTTTTGCTGAGTTCATGTGCTCAACTTCACTTCTGCCTCCATACTCTCTGTCAACACTGACTTCTCTCTCAACGCCTGACTGTCACTCTTTACACCCTCATACCCTCTGGTCTGTCTGTCTGTCTGTGTCTCCCTCTGACTGCCTCATGGGGTGGGTTTGGTGGGTGGGTGGGTGTTTGTACTGGCTGATCACAGCATGCAGATCATTCTGTCTTCCATAGTGTTTTAATGGAGCTTTCCTGATCTGGATCTCTTGTCGTTTGCTGATTCCATATTCCAGCCATTCCTATTGGTTAGCCAGACCTGAGTGACAGTAGCCTGTAGTGCGGGGGGGGGGGTTACCAGAGGTTAGATCAGACCAATGACACATCAGTCCAGTGTAATGTACTGTACCTAGTGATTGATTATCTCATCATAACTCTACTAGCCTACTACTTTCTCACTTATACACACATTCTCACAGCTTATGTACCTCTGACTCCACTCCTTACTAATGAGTATAACACCTCCCTCCCATCACCATTAACCACCCCATGTAGTGTAGATGTGTCCAGGAGAGATGTTGGCTGGTGTTCAATGTCACCTCTCTCTGCCTCTCTCTCGGTGTTTCCCTGTCTCTCCCTCTGTCTGTGTGTGTTAACCACAGTCCCAGGAGGAAGTGTGTGACCTGCTTCATGCAGCCCCCTTCCAGAACATCCTCCCCAGGGTCTACATCAAAGGTATGTGATACAGGTCCAGGCGTGTGGATCCTGATTGAGATCAAGGTGGATGGGGGGGGATAAGGCAGTCAATATTATGCATATCTGACTGATGTGATTGGTGTAGTAACGTGTGTGTGTGTGTGTGTGTGTGTGTGTGTAGAGGGGGAGCGTCTGGAAGTCAGGATGAAGAGGCTGGAGGCTAAGTATGCTCCTCTCCATCTGGTGCCCCTCATCGAGAGGCTGGGGACCCCTCAGGTGAGCTCTACCTTCTTGTCATCACCATCCATACCTCATCAGCCTGGCTCTACACTCTACCTCTTGTCATCACCATCTATGACCTCATCACCTAGCTCTCTACTCTACCTTCTCATCACCATCCATACCTCATCACTGGCTCTACTACTTACCTTCTTGTCATCACACTCCATACCTCATCACCTGGCTCTCTACTCTACCTTTTGTCTCATACCATCTATACCTCATCACCTAGCTCTCTACTCTAACTTCTTGTCATCACCATCTATACTCATCACCTAGCTCTCTACTCTACCTTCTTTGTCATCACCATCTATACCTTCATCACCTAGCTCTCTACTCTACCTTCTTGTCATCACCATCCTATACCTCATCACCTAGCTCTCTACTCTACCTTCTTGTCATCACCACATCCATACCTCATCACCTAGCTCTCTACTCTACCTTCTTGTCATCACCATCTATACCTCATCACCTGGCTCTCTACTCTACCTTCTTGTCATACCATCTATACCTCATCACCTAGCTCTCTACTCTACCTTTTGTCATCACCATCTTATACCTCATCACCTGCTCTCTACTCTACCTTCTTGTCATCACCATCTATACCTCATCACCTAGCTCCTCTACTCTACCTTCTTGTCATCACCATCATACCTCATCACCTAGCTCTCTACTCTACCTTCTTGTCATCACCATCTATACCTCATCACCTGGCTCTCTACTCTACCTTCTTGTCATCACCATCTATACCTCAATCACCTAGCTCTCTACTCTACCTTTTTGTCATCACCATCTATACTCTCATCACCTGCTCTCTACTCTACCTTTTGTCATCACCATCCATACCTCATCACCTGGCTCTCTACCTTCCTTGTCATCACCATCTATACCTCATCACCTAGCTCTCTTACTCTACCTTCTTGTCATCACCATCTATACCTCATCACCTAGCTCTCTACTCTACCTCTTGTCATCACCATCCATACCTCATCACCTGGCTCTCTACTCTACCTTTCTTTGTCATCACCCATCTATACCTCATCACCTGTGCTCTCTACTCTACCTTCTTGTCATCACCATCTATACCTCATCACCTAGCTCTCTACTTCCTTCTGTCATCACATCTATACCTCATCACCTAGCTCTCACTCTACCTTCTTGTCATCACCATCAATACCTCATCACCTAGCTCTCTTACTCTACCTTCTTGTCATCACCATCTATACCTCATCACCTAGCTCTCTACTCTACCTTCTTGTCATCACCATCTATACCTTCATCACCTGGCTCTCTACTCTACCTTCTTGTCATCACCATTCATACCTCATCACCTAGCTCTCTGTCCTGACCCACACCATTAGACAGTTTTCCGCAATCTTGGTTTGAAATGTAGAATTTGAAAGGGCAGCCATATTGGCACCAAAGTTCCAAAACAATTACAATTACTTTCCCTATTTTGATCTGCTCCTCCTTACTCCTGTTCTCCTTCCTCTCCTAATGTATCCTTTCCTTCTTCCTTCCTGTCCTAATGTTTCCTTTCCTCCTCTTTTTTCAGCAAATAGCTATAGCCCGTGAGGGGGATCTGTTGACCAAGGAGCGTCTTTGCTGTGGCCTGTCTATGTTCGAGGTGATCCTTACGAGGATCCGTAGTTTCCTGCAGGACGCCGTGTGGCGAGGCCCGCCCCCCACAAAACGGCGTGATGCACGTGGGACGTGTATGGAGTTCCACCGCCTCTTGGAGCGCCATGCAGTTTGTTTACTGCATACCTGTCGGCACTCACGAGTTCACCGCAGAGTTAGTTACTGTAGGGGGCATGGCAGTGTACACACACACTCACACACAGTAACATTTAGTTACTGTAGTCCTCTCAGGGCACCAAAGACTTTACTGCAGATATACAGTAATAGATAAACCCATCAATGAAGCTTGATTTGTAAAGTGTTTTCTACAAATACAAAGTACTTACTAAGTTAGTAACAGCAAGCCGTCCCTGTGCGTGTCCTCTGCAGGCAGTGTTTTGGTGACGGGCTGAACTGGGCAGGCTGTTCCATCATCGTGCTGTTGGGTCAGCAGCGCCGCTTCGACCTGTTTGACTTCTGCTACCACCTGCTCAAGGTGCAGAGGCAGGACGGAAGGATGAGATCATCAAGAACGTGTGGGTACACACTGACGCTACGCACACATCTTACACACTTTTAACCAGCATGCTAGCACAGAAATAAGAAGGGGATCTAGGGCACAGGTGGTGGTGGCACCTTAATTGGGAGGAGGGCTCGTGGTAATGGCTGGAGCGGAGATCAGTTGAATAGTATCAAATACATCATGGTTTCCATGTGTTTGATGTATTCCATTAACTCCATTCCAGCCATTATTATGAGTTGTCCTCCCCTCAGCAGCCTCCACTGAATTTAGGGATATGTCAACTGCTGGTGATTTTTTTTAATTTTTTATTATTATTATTATTATATTTTTTTTTTTTACGAGAAAGATATATATGAGGAGGAGGAAGCTCATCATCTTTGTGGCAAGTTCTTGGCTACTACAATCCTGGTCTGTGGTTTTAATTCTATCATACGATTCAAACCCTCCCTCCCCTTCTCTCTCGCTATCCCTCCTCCCCTCTCTCCCTCTCTCTCGCTATCCCTCCCTCTCTCTCGCTATCCCTCCCTCTCCCTCTCTCTCTCTCACTATTCCTCTCTACCTCTCTCTCTCTCGCTATCCTCCCTCCTCTCCTCTCTCTCTCTCTCTCTCTCTCTCTCTCTCTCTCTCTCTCTCTCTCTCTCTCTCTCTCGCTCTCCTCTCTCTCTCTCGCTATCCCTCTCTCCTCTCTCTCTCTCTCTCTTCTCCTCTCTCTCTCTCTCTCGCTATCCCTCCCCCCTCTCTCTCTCTCTCTCTCTCTCGCTATCCCTCCCTCTCCTCGCTATCCCTCCCTCCCTCTCTCTCTCTTCTCTCGCTATCCCTCTCTCTTTCTCTCTCGCTATCCCTCCCTCTCTCTCTTTCTCTCTCGCTATCCATCTTTCGATATCTCTCGCTATCTCTCGATATCTCTCTCCTTCTCGCTATCTCTTTCTCTCTCTCTCTCGCTATCCCTCCCTCTCTCTCTCTCTCTCTCTCTCTCTCCACAGCCGCTGAAGAAGATGGCTGATCGCATCAGGAAGTACCAGATCCTGAACAATGAGATCTTTGCCATCCTTAACAAGTAYATGAAGGCTGTGGAGACGGATAGTTCCACCGTGGAGCATGTCCGCTGCTTCCAGCCACCTATACACCAGTCCCTGGCCACAACATGCTGAGAAGAACACACACGCTACATACACACACACACACATGCTACACACACAAGCCACACATGTCCCACGCACACACACAGTACAAATACACACACACCAACCSAAATCATCACCACACACTCTGCCTTTCTTTGGCCTTGTACTCAGACTCTCAGAGCCTTAGGATTCCAGAGTTCTGTATGACTGTACACCATTTTGGCATCAAATATTCCATACCAATGACATTCCAATTTGCATTCTAAAATGCAGCTGTCTTGGAACTTTTGGTGGCAACATGGCGTCCATTAAAACGTCTAAATCTCTGAACTCTGAATATGTTTGGCCCAAAACCACAGTCAAGTTTTAGAGTTGTGGGTGTTTTCAGATGTTAGTTTTTCTGTTCTCAACCCATGTGACTCTCACACCCAGCATGCCTTCTCCTGTCCCGAGAGATATATGTCACATGGATGGCCTCAGTAACACACAACTGCCAATCCTGAGTGGTTACAGATCTGCAGTACCACTCTGCTTCCCCTCTAGTCACAATTAACAGTCTATCAGATATCTCTGAGAAACCATTTAGTGAGCAACAACAATCAACCTTCATAAAAGATGATAGATATGCTGGAATAAACTCCAAAACCTCAACGCATACMAATAATCAGATTCTGAAATGACCTATAACCTGAGATTATTATTTTGTAGATTACATATGAAAGCAAACCTAATGGCCATTTATTGAATTGCTTATTGAAGTCCACACGGGTGCTAAGTATTATGATGATACTTAATAACACCAATGTCATCAGTGTAATTTCCCCCCATATCATCCATGATATGATCATCGCACAAGTCAACGAATGAATTCATGAATCCCAGAAGCTAACACAGGAGTGCCCCAAATGGCACCCTATTCCCTATATAGTGCACTACTTTTGACCAGCGCCTACAGGGCTCTGGTCAAAGGTAATGCACTATATAGAGAATAGGGTTCCATTTGGATGCAGCCCACATCTCCCTGGACATACCCAAGCATAGTAAACCAGTGTCATAGGAGTAGTTAGCCTCACCTCACCTCTTCTTCCCTCACACAACCCTACTGTTTCATAACAAGGACACTTGACTGCATAACAAGGACACTTGACTGCTTTTCTGAGTTGCTTTTATTTATTTTTACCCATATTTTGGGGGGTTTTAGGCTCTGAGTATATTTTTATTCTGTTCCATTGTAAATTTCACTGTTGAACTAAAAAGAGTAGTTTAGAGTGTTGTAATTGTTATTGTTTTTAATTAATTATTGATAATAAAATGTTTCATCCTTGGTATAACTAGCCTCTACTGATGAGAAACCTCACCTACTGTCTTGTCAGTCTATTGAAACGTTTTTATATTCTGTATGTGCGCTTAATAGTGTTATTGTTTATCATTTTACAAATTATTGACATCATCTGCGCTAATGTGTTTTATTTTAGTTTTTTTCTGTAATAAAACATTAGAAATACTTCTTGATTGTAAAATAAAAAAGAGGCCAGGATGATGTTACTGTATTAGATTTGTTCAGAGAGTGAATGGGACCAAGCTAACTCCTGTAGAGTTCATTCCCTCCTATAGAAGAAGAAATAAAGGAATCAAGTAGTTGCCTTTTTCCAGTTTAGGTACGAATTACACACCAGAGATGGAGAAAGGGCCATTTCCTAAATGTATTCACTATTGTTTGACTTTTTTCCCCTTTAGCTTAAGCAGTGTTATCAAAATATTTTGTCCCAGTTTTTTATTCTTATGAAGGAAAATGATCGTTATATCAATGAAGGGGCAACCACATTTTCTGTTTATTTTTTTGTAATGGTTCCAATGGTCCTTTTTGTATTATTTATTCACACAACTACACCTTTATTGTTCATTGAATGGGTGAATATGTTGATAAGTAAAAGTTATCAATGCATCATTTTCGAACCTTTTAGCATGAAAAGAAAGCGATATATTGTCATTACGGATACATTTGTGACCTTAGGTTTTTGTTCATGATATTGTTGTACAAGTGATCATGTTTTGAAATACAAAAATTAGAAAATAAAGATGTACAACGAATGGTCCTGCAAAGGGAAATTAAATTGTTGTATTTCCATTAAATAAATGTCTAACTGAAATTTATTAAGAATCATGTATGACCGTGTACATTGTAATTTAAAAAATACTGTAATAACRTTTGAATATAGCCACAGTGAAGGAGGGGCCAGTGGGCGCTGGCGGAAGTCTAGTTTCCTCTGCCCTGATTGGTTAAGTATGTGTCGTCTCTTTTCCGATTGGTTATGACGTAAGTAGTTTTGAAATTTCAACAGCGGATCGGTTTGTGTTGTTTTGCATTTGGAGCGCTGCTTTGGCTCTCGTGACTAGCTATAACTTAATCTGCAGCTACCGATTTTCTAGTGAACTATTTCTTCCAAACCTAAACCATGTCTTTTTCAAGAGCTCCAGTGAAGCGATTTAATGAAAATATCGGTAAATTAAATCATTGATCATGATTTAATTGAGCGAACCTAGCCAACTAACTTAACGTGTTGCTTTTGCCTAGTTGCTTTAACTATACAGTTAATATAACGTTAGCTCTGATCTAGTTAACGTAGCTGTCCAACAATATTTTGTATAACATTGTTTACTAGCTAGCTAACTTATTGTTGATTTGGTAACTAGCTAGTGCAGGACTGTCTAGGAATGTCTAACCTTACTCAGATTCAAGCAAAGGGCAAAATATCCATGTCGTTTACGTTAGCTACATGCCATTACATGTTAGCTAGCTAATTAGATAACGTTACTTATGTTGATAGCCAGCCCACAGCGTTTACACAGGCAGCCCAATTCTACTATTTTTCTCACTAATTTGTCTTTGACCAATCAGTTTTTTTTTACAATAATTTAGCAAAATATGGGAATTGGGCTACCTGTGTAAACGCAGRCTAAGTCTTGTTTTCAACATGTTTTGTTCAGGCTGCGCCCCAGCACCCGGCACCTACGAGCTGAAACCAGGAGAGGTGAAGGGACCTGCCTCTTTCCGCCGGTTAGAGCGCTTCAAACTGCTCATGGCCAGTGATGGTGAGTTTAACTGTCAAACAACTGAAGTTTTAGTCAAAAAAATACCTCATACTATTGACAATAGATCTATATTTAAACATCTGTGATTAGACTGTCATTCAACCTAGATGTGTTTTTACTTTCTACACCATTCTAATTTCCAAATTCCCCTTCCCTCCCAATATCCTACCACCATCTCCTTTTAAAGATGTGCCCATGTCACCTGTGCGTAGGACCATGTCTGTGGATGGTCTGGTAAGTTGGTGTTCACATAATAATCACATTGTCCCTGGTTGGCACAGCCACATCATCAAGATAACCTTGAAGTACTGGGGTCTATTCATTAGTCGGATTCCGTTGCAAAATGTTTTGCAATGGAAAACCTTTACTGTTTTTTTATTTCACCTTTATTTAACCAGGTAGGCCAGTTGAGAACAAGTTGTCATTTACAACTGCRACCTGGCCAAGATAAAGCAAAGCAGTGYGACACAAACAACAACAGAGTTACACATGGAATAAACAAACGTAGAGTCAATAACACAATAGAAAAGTCTATATACAGTGTGTGCAAATAGGTAAGATTAGGGAGGTAAGGCAATAAATAGGCCACGGTGCCGAAGTAATTACAATTTAGCAATTAAGCACTGGAGTGATAGATGTGCAGAAGATTAATGTGCAAGTAGAAATACTGGGGTGCAAAGGAGCAAGAAAAATAATAATAAGGGGATGAGGTAGTTGGATGAGATATTTACAGGTGGGCTATGCACAGGTGCAATGATCTGACAGCTGATGCTTAAATTTAGTGAGGGAGATATGTGTCTCTAGCTTCAGTGATCTTTGCAATTCGTTCCAGTCGTTGGCAGCAGAGAACTGGAAGGAAAGGCAGCCAAAGGAGGAATTGGCTTTGGGGGTGACCAGTGAAATATAACTGCTGGCGTGTGTGCTACGGGTGGATGCTGCTATGGTGACCAGTGAGCTGAGATAAGGCGGGGCTTTACCTAGCAAAGACTTATAGATGATCTGGAGCCAGTGGGTTTGGTGACGAATATGAAGCAAGGGCCAGCCAACGAGAGCATACAGATCGCAGTGGTGGGTAGWATATGGGGCTTTGGTGACAAAATGGATGGCACTATGATAGACTGCATCCAATTTGCTGAGTAGAGTGTTGGAGGCTATTTTGTAAATGACATGGCCGAAGTCAAGGATCAGTAGGATCCAGGGTATGGTAGGATGTGAATACAGTGGAGGTAAACCTAGTCATTGAGTGATGATGAGAGAGGTTTTGTCTCTAGAGACACTGTTTAAACCAGGTGAGATCACCGCATGTGTGGGAGGGGGATCAAAGGGGTCATATTGAGCAGGGCTGGAGGCTCTACAGTGACATAAGACAATTTACTYGAGGAAGCAAACATAATGAAACAGTGAGCGACCTACCTGAAATTGTACTTGATCAATTCTAGTTTTCCTTGCAAAACGATTTTCGTTTGATGTAAACAGTTTGTTGCAAAATGTTTTGCAATGGAATCCGACTAATGAATACACCCTGGTGCTTTAACTTCCCTAGGGTATGTGGGACGGTAGCGTCCCACCTCGTCAACAGCCAGTGAAACTGCAGGGCGCCAAATTCAAAACAACAGAAATCCCATAATTTAAATTCCTCAAACATACAAGTATTTTACACCATTTTAAAGCTACACTTGTAAATCCAGCCAAAGTGTATGATTTCAAAAAGGTTTTACGACAAAAGCACACCAAACGATTATGTTAGGTATGAGCCAAGTCACAGAAAAGACAGCCATTTTTCCAGCCAAAGAGAGCAGTAACAGAAAGCAGAAATAGAGATAAAATTAATCACTAACCTTTGGTGATCTTCATCAGATGACACTCATAGGACTTCATGTTACACAATACATTTATGTTTTGTTCGGTAAAGTTAATATTTATATAAAAAAATCTGAGTTTAGGCGGGACGCTACTGTCTCACTTGGCAAAAAGCCTGAGAAAATGCAGAGCGCCATATTCAAATTAATTACTATAAAATCAAACTTTCATTAAATCACACATGAAAGATACCAAATTAAAGATACACTGGTTGTGAATCCAGCCAACATGTCATAATTCAAATAGGCTTTTCGGCGAAAGCATACGATGCTATTATCTAAGCTTAGCACCATAGTAAACAAAAGAGAGAAAACATTCCAACCCTGCAGGCACGACACAAAACGCAGAAATAAAAATATAATTCATGCCTTACCTTTGACGAGCTTCTGTTGTTGGCACTCCAATATGTCCCATAAACATCACAAATGGTCCTTTTGTTCGATTAATTCCGTCGATATATATCCAAAATGTCCATTTATTTGGCGCATTTGATCCAGAAAAACACAGGTTCCAACTTGCTCAAACGTGACGACAAAATATCTCAAAGGTTACCTGTAAACTTTGCCAAAAAAATTCTAACTACTTTTGTAATACAACTTTAGGTATTTTTWAAAAGTTAATAATTGATCAAATTGAAGACGGGATGATCTGTGTTCAATACAGGATTAAAACCAACCGTAGCATGCCTTCTGGTCATGCGCTTCTAATCTAACAGGACACCTAGAGTGACGCGACTTCAAGATGGCCGTATTTCTTCATTACGTAAAGGAATAACCTCAACCAATTTCTCTAGACTGTTGACATCGAGTGGAAGCCGTAGGAACTGCAAGCAGGTCGCTTAGAAATCTGGATTCCCAATGAAACCTCATTGAACAGAGAGTGACCAAAAAAAAATAAAAAATCTGAATGGTTTGTCCTCGGGGTTTCACCTGCTAAATAAGTTCTGTTATACTCACAGACATGATTCAAATAGTTTTAGAAACTTCAGAGTGTTTTCTATCCAAATCTACTAATAATATGCATATCTTCTTTGGATGAGTAGCTGGCAGTTTAATTTGGGTATGCTTTTCATCCAAATGTGAAAATGCTGCCCCCTACCCTAGAGAAGTTAAAGGAATAGTTTCAGATTTTGGCAATGAAGCCCTTTATCGACTTCCCCAGTCAGAAACTCATGGATACCATTTTTATGTCTGTGTCCAGTATGTATGAAGGAAGCCAATGCTTAATAGTGTTAGCACAATGACTGAAAGTCTAGCATGCTAGCTGTTCCCATAGACTTCCAGTCATTGTGCTAATGCTACTTAGCAATAACACTAGTTGGCAGCTTCCTTCAAATTCAATGCAAAGACAAAAAAATGGTATCCATGGGTTCATCTGATGGATAAAAAGCTTAATTGCCAAAATCCTGAACTGTCCCTTGAATCCTAATGCAATGGCTCTCCTTTGCGATTAATTCGTCCGTTCCTCCTTCACCCAGGTTGACGGGTCCATGTCAAAGAAAGACAAGAGTGGCCTATCGATGCAGATGAAACAGCAGAAACTCCTGGAGAAAGAGGTAGTATAGTTATACAGACTGGTTTGAGGAGMAAATATGTATTGTCTGTCGCAATAGCATACATACATTGTCTGTGTTACCAGTTGAAGAACAAAAAAATTGTGACAAGATTGATCATTGATGTGGCCAAGTTTCAGTTATCACAGCAGCTGTGAAATACCTTAATGCATGCCTTCATTCTTCAATCTAACACACTAACCACCACCGCTGCTGCACCAGGGAGCGGATCTAACCGTAAAAGCCTTGGTTTCATGCATGTTAACATTAGAAGCCTCCTCCCTAAGTTTCTTTTATTCACTGCTTTAGCACACACTAACCGTCTCCTCCCTCCTGTAGATCCGCTCTCTGGTGCAGCAGCGCGGGGGGCAGGACAGGCGCCTGGTAACCCTGGAGGAGGAGCTGAGGAAGGTGAAGGCCAAGCTGTCTTCTGTGGTCAGGGAGAAGACTGGTCTGGCAGCTAACTTCACCACCCTGGAGAGACAGCTGGCTGAGCTCAAGAAGACTAACGAGTTCCTCAAGAACAAGGTAATGTGGTGTTTGATGGTACAATCAAGAGTTGGCATGCTCATCTCAATGGGCTGCTTTTCTACTGATTTGGTCTAATCCTGGAATTAAAAGCTATTTCAATGGAGAATCTCCATTAAGAATTATTTTTAGTCTTGGACTAGGCTTAATCTGTGTCTGGGAAACCGGCCCAATAGTCTTAAAGCAAAAGTCTTTAGCTGCAGGGTTAAAAAGGTGTAAACTGGTTATGGTTATAGGTTATGTGTCATCTGGGTCTAGTTGACAAAACAATACTTCCACCCTGCTATCGGGTATGACCCTAGCTTGTCCAATAACAATGGGTACTACCCTAGCTTGTCCAATAACCAATGGGTACTACCCTAGCTTGTCCAATAACAAATGGGTACTACCCTAGCTTGTCCAATAACAAATGTTCACATTTTCTGTTTGTACCTTGTTTTGTAAATGTCTGACTGTGTTGTCGTTGTGTTCCTCTAGGTTTCTGCAGACACCACTAAGAAGAGATTCCAGTCTATGTCTATGGAGCTGATGGAGGCAAGAAACAAACTGGATGTCAAGGACAAGGTACGATACCTGGGACACGTCGGTAGTACGCAGCGTTTTCGTATATTCACATTGAAATACGCTATGAAGAATAAGTTAGGTCTGCTCTATTCATCGCATTTCTATCTGCAATGTTTGGCTACTGAAAGTGTCCCTGTTCACACACCATTCACTATCCTGTCTGTATAGTGGTGTTTGCCTTGCGTACATCTCGCTCTAAATCAAATTGTGTGCTGATATTGGGTTTTTGTTCAGGAGCTGTGTTTCCTGCATGTGTAGTGTCTCTGAGCAGTGTGGTTGGTTGAGTGACATTTGTGTTGTCCTATAAGGAGCTGAGTTTCCTGCAGATCAGTACAGAGGGCCAGGTGAAGTTGCTGGAGACAGACTTGGAGGCAGCCAGAGCTACACTCACTGCCCTGAGGGAGAGGAACGAGGACCTGGGTGAGACCACCTGACCTCACTGACACAGCATCGTTAGCCTGYCTAGTTATTATCAATCAATTAAACGTTATAAACAGCACATTTATTTATAAAATGTTTAGTTCAAAGTGCTGCGCCTCTGAGAAATATTTTTTTTAAATATATTTTTTTAAATGTAATGTTTCGTTTTCAGAGGACCTCCACCACGACACCAAAGTCCACAACGAGGAKCTGGAGAATGAGATGGGTACACTGCAAGGTAACTAGTTTGTCTCTGTGTGTCCATTGTCCCATCCTTTTCTGTATAATTAGGTAGCATCATTCTAACAATGTGCTGTATCCCTGTCTCTCAGCTGTGATCCAGGAGCTGAGAGAGGAGGTCAGTGTTCTTCAGGGTTACCTGGACACAGCCAACGACCACATCCAGGTATAAACATATACTGGTCACCGAGGGAAGAAACATCTATCTAGTGTATCTATCCTGTCTACAGTTGAAGTCAGAAGTTTACCTACACTTAGGTTGGAGTCACTAAAACTCGTTTTTCAACCACTCCACAAATTTCTTGTTAACGAAGTATAGTTTTGGCAAGTCAATTAGGACATCTACTTTGTGCATGACACGAGTCATTTTTCCAACAATTGTTTACAGACAGATTATTTCACTTCTAATTCACTGTCACTAATTCAGTGGGTCAGAAGTTTACATGCACTAAGTTGACTGTGCCTTTAAACAGCTTGGAAAATTCCAGAAAATGATGTCATGGCTTTAGAAGCTTCTTATATGCTAATTGACATAATTTGAGTCAATTGGAGGTGTACCTGTGGATGTATTTCAAGTCCTACCTTCAAACTTTGCTTGRCATCATGGGAAAATCAAAAGAAATCAGCCAAGACCTCAGGAAAAAAAATTGTTGACCTCCACAAGTCTGGTTCATCCTTGGGAGCAATTTCCAATGCCTGAAGGTACCACGCTCATCTATACAAACTATAGTATGCAAGTATAAACACCATGGAACCACGCAGCCATCATACCGCTCTGGAAGGAGATGCGTTCTGTCTCCTAGAGATGAATGTACTTTGGTGCGAAAAGTGCAAATCAATTCCAGAACAACAGCGAAGGACCTTGTGAAGATGCTGGAGGAAACGGGTACAAAAGTATCTATATCCACAGTAAAACGAGTCCTATATCGACATAACCTGAAATGCCGCTCAGCAAGGAAGAAGCCACTGCTCCAAAATCGCCATAAAAAAGCCAGACTACAGTTTGCAACTGCACATGGGGACAAAGATCATACTTTTTGGAGAAATGTCCTCTGGTCTGATGAAACAAAAATAGAACTGTTTGGCCATAATGACCGTCGTTGTGTTTGGAGTAAAAAAGGGGAGGCTTGCAAGCCGAAGAACACCATCCCAACCGTCAAGCACGGGGGTGTTAGCATCATGCTGTGGGGGTGCTTTGCTGCAGGAGGGACTGGTGCACATCACAAAATAGATGGCATCATGAGGTAGGAAAAATATGTGGATGTATTGAAGCACCATCTCAAAACATCAGTCGGGAAGTTAAAGCTTGGTCGCAAATAGGTTTTCCTAATGGACAATGACCCCAAGCATACTTCCAAAGTTGTGGTAAAATGGCTTAAGGACAACAAAGTCAAGGTGTTGGAGTGGCCATCACAGAGTCCTGACCTCAATCCCATAGAAAATGTGTGGGCAGAACTGAAAAGGCGTGTGCGAGCAAGGAGGCCTACAAACCTGACTCGGTTACACCAGCTCTGTCAGGAGGAATGGGCCAAAATGCATCCAACTTATTGTGGGAAGCTTGTGGAAGGCTACCCGAAACGTTTGACCCAAGTTAAAACTTAGTCATTGCTACCAAATACTAATTGAGTGTATTGAATCTGCGGACCCACTGGGAATGTGATGAAATAAAAGCTTAAATAAATAATTCTCTACTATTATTCTGACATTTCACATTCTTAAAATAGTGGTGAATCTAACTGACCTAAGAAAGGGAATTTTTACTAGGATTAAATGTCAGAAATTGTGAAAACTGAGTTTAAATGTATTTGGCTAAGGTGTATGTAAACTTCCGCCTTCAACTGTATCTATCCTAACACCATACTGTTTACTGAAGGAGAAATGTGTATGGAGAAACTACTTGAATAGTCCATGATCGTGCTTACATCGGGGTGTGGAAATYATAATTTAGATGTTATAACATGCTGTTATGTCTCCTTAGGACCTGCGTATGAAGCTTCGTAAGAAGACAGAGATGGAGAACAGCATGTCTGAGTCTCAGCACGAGAAACTGGGGTGAGCAAATGCACATCTCTTCCCTGAACAACTGCTTTCAGAATAATATARATGAATGGCTTTATTTGTGAAGAATGCTGTCCTCTCGATCTCTTCTTATGTGTCTCTGCGTTGAAATTGATGACATCAGTTTCCTAATTGTCTTGGTTGACATGCAAAACAAAAACATTTGATCTCATGCCATGTCCTTTTCTCTCAGTCATCTTGAGCAGAAACTGGAGCAGTGCACCGCGGAGCTCCGGAACTCTCAGAACATTCTCCGTCAGAAGGAGGAGGAGTCAGAGAAAGGTCAACAGGACCTGCAGGCTTCCCGGGATGCTTTGAAGGAGACCGAGAAGCTCCTGGAGCGGCGAGAGGCGGAGCTGACGTCCTCCCAGAAGGTATTGGGAGAGATGGAAACACAGATGCAGCGGGCCAACCAGGAAGTGTCTGACTCCCAGAGGGCAGTGCGGCAACAGGATGCGGAGGTAGTGCATCTGAGGGAGGTGCTGAGGAGGACAGTGRAGGAGCTGGATGAGAGAGTAGCTCACCTGGGAGAGAAGTGCAAAATCCTGGAGGAGGAGAGAAGTAAACAAATACATACAGCATTACTCCCTAATTATAATACTGACATACCCTAAACTAATGGGAAGAATGGGTCTAATGGGAACTTATCTTAAGCAGATTTATCAGCAATTGTCAGGAATCAGGAAGAGTCAGGGTTTTGGAGAAATGTCTCCAGGTTGCTGTTATCAGTGTGGGCTCTATACCAAGTGTCTGTGTGTATCTGTCTTTAGGTAGGGGCCAGGGGAGAGTGGAGGAGCTGACTGCAGAGCTGAGCCTCCTGCAGGAGAACTGGAGGAGTGAGAAGGAGGTGCAGGAGCAGCTGGCGCAGACACACACCTCCCTGGCTGAGGAGCTGAAGAAGGAAAAGGTTAATGGTGTTGGGGGTGACTTGGCTCCAATATGGCCCCCATTAAAATCCTACATCTGACTGCAGAGTAGAATACTCACCTCCACTACTTACTGGTTCTGTGTCTCTCTTTCTCCCCAGGAGCGTGCAGCCTCCCTGGCCTCGGGGCTGGAGAGAGTTAGGGAGGAGACCGAGGACGAGAGGAAACAGTTGGAGGATGAGTTGGAGGAGGCTCTAGTGGAGCTGTCGGTACTGGAGTTGCAGGAAGAGAGGAGGGAAGAGGAGGAGAAGAGGAGAGAGGAGGCCTTACAGAGTTTTCAGCTGGAGAAGACTGAGATGGAGAGGGAACTGACTGAGACCAGAGCACTGCTTGAAAGGTGAGGAGTGGGGGGGTTTGGAAGCAGRGGAAGTAGAACTAAACAGAGAATGAATGAATGAAACGGGCTCTGTCGGCTTTGAAATAGTGTTTAATTTTTTTTAAAGTATCTTGACTGGAGTTGTCGTGGAGTTTAGCTGCAGTCAGACTGGACTCAATCATTGATCTTGTATCCCAAATAGTTACTCATTATGCAGGGATTTTTTAGCCATCAAATAAAATGCATTATTATCATTATTATTGCTACCATAGAGAATCAGACATAAATTTAGGCTTCACTCTGCCTATTGGCTTCTTTGCATATTCAAGTCTGTCTCAAAAATACAGCACTGCCCCTTTAAGGCTCTCCTGGAGGATGGTTAGCCACCATTCATAGCCTATAAAATACTGCAACATTACAATTACAACCAAATACTTTGTCTTCATAAAATAATTACCTCATTCAATTAATCAGGGGTCAAATTGCTATGTTAGGCTGCTTCTAAGCAAGATAACTAATTAAGACATGCTTATCTATAACCTTGTAAGGCTAAAATATTCTATGGGAATGATTATCACTGAATGATGAAAACATTGGAATAAAGCAGGCTAATGCAGTTGAAGGCATGTCACATTTGTTGCTTACTGAAACTCCCAAAGTCACCCAACTGTTAATAAATGAAAGCAATAGCCGCGTGTGGAATAGAGGGTCCTTTCAGCACTGTATTGATTGAGACAGCGTCATCGCTCTGCTATGGGACGAGCGTTGGGCCACGGGGAGCGTTGGGCCACGGGTACCCGTCTTGACTAAATCAATCAATGTCAGATTTTGGTTGTCATTGAATCTCCGTTTTGGATATTTGCTTACAATTCGGTTGAGAAAATGTTCGCGGAAGTGAATGCTCATTATCATCTTTAGTCTAGTTTGCTCATCTCAACGAGTGGATTATTTTCCTCTTCACTAGTGTAGTAGCCTGCTCCCAACCAAACACCCATGACTTTTGTTTCACCGAATCGCCGTAATTCTCTGGCTGGGCTAATAAGTGGAGGGGGTACAGCCCTGCTGTTTGTTGGTTCATCTATCACTGATCAGAAACCTTCAACGCCCTACGCCTGCTCCCTAATAGGCTTAGAATTTATGCCTGGGCGTAGCTCATAGCAACCGGCCCTGGTGATTTGAACAAGATACAATACAGTTGTACTCTAATGCGGTCTGCAGAAATAGGGAGAACAGCTACTAAAACATCCATCCAGAGAACGATCTGATCCTATTTCTGATCGGCAAGAAAGTTTCATACTGGGATTTTTTTTATTTTTACTTTTCCATTCGGACAATTTAAATCTATATTCTGCTTGCCCGACAATTTTTATTTACTTGTCCCGGGCAAGCGGACAAGTGTTAATGTCGACCCCTGTTATATGATCAAGATTAGGGATAATGCACCTCACCTTTGCTCAAACTGCTCCTTTCAATGGTGTGCGTTGCATCTCCTTCCAGGAGGAGCAGTGACGTGGAGGCGTTGGAGAAGGTGCACTGTGCTGAAACGAGGAGGCTGCAGGAGGAACACACCGCCTCCCTCAGCAAGATAGGACACATGGCCACTGAACTGGAGAGGTACGGAGTTGACCCTGCCCTGTTGTCCAATACAAATGTGCTTAAAGGGACCGTTTGTCTTTCACTCTCCTTTCACAAGGAAACATGTTTCACTCTTGTTTCACTAAAGTTATCTTTTGACAGATGGAAAAAATGCCGTTTCAGATGTTAAGTGAACTGTCCCTTTAACTTTGGGGTAAAGTATTAGCAGTCATGGCTCTGTAAAGGCAATTTGTATGGTCAATCCAGAATCTGCAGTGTCAGTACAGCATTTACGGACCGTTCAGGACAGTCATACTTCTTGTGCTTCGTGGAGCTGAGCTGTTGTGAATGAAGTTGTCAAGGAAGTGCGTTTGTTTATACAGGATATACCGCTCCCACCTACCGTCAACCAATCATGCGGCGCTATACAGAGCCCTCAGCATTGTTACAAAATTTGGGAGGAGAACGGTATCGCCGTACGGAACTTACATTTACATTTAAGTCATTTAGCAGACGCTCTTATCCAGAGCAACTTACAACTTGATTTGGCCTCCTGAGCCTCCACAATTGTCACATCCTCCGTACAGAGCCTCCGCATTCCGGATCGAGCATAAATGGGCTTTAAGACATAAAAATGTGTRTTTTGTTCCACCAGCACCAGACAGGCCCTGAAGGGAGCAGAGGAGAGGAGTAGAGCGCTGGAGGAGGAGGTGGAGAGGGTGACTAAGCAGATGGAGAGAGTGAATCAACAGGAGGAGGAGGAAAAGCTGAGGGAGGAGACGGAGGAGGAACAGGAGAAACATCAAGCTAACCAGCAGGTTCAGGAGAAAGCCAGAAAGGAGTATGCAAGGTGAGCTCATCATAAGGCTTCTCATTATCTGGTGATTGAATGTGCATGTTGATGGGATTATGACTGACTCTCTCTCCCCCCTCTGACTCTTCCCCCTCCTGTCCATTCTCTCTCTCCCCCCCCCTCTCCATTCTCTCTCTCCCCCCTCTCTAGAATTCTGTTTGAGGTACAGACACGTCTAGCTCAGAGAGATGATGAAATGAAGAAGGCTGAGGAGGTGCTGCAGGAGGAGAGGATGGAGAAAACGGAGGTGCAAAGGCTACTCCAGCAAGCTAGAGAGGAGAAAGAGGAGCTTCAAAGGCTATTTAAGCAAACTAAAGAGGGGGTGCAGAGGCTACTGGAGCAGGAGAAAGGAGAGGGGGATGTGCAGAGGAGAGAGTTGAAGCATGGGATGTCAGAGGAGGTGGGGGGGCGAGAGAGACTGGTGGAGGGGGTAGAGGAGGAGAAGCTAACTCTTCAGTGCTTGGTAGGGGAGGTGGAGAAGGAGAAACTGAGCCTTCAAAACCAGTCGGAGAAGATGGAGGACCAGGTAAAGAAATATCTGCCTTCTCTAGAGAACCACATGAAGGAGGTAGAGAAAGAGAGGGATGATCTGAAAACAGTAGTGGTGTTTGAAATAGACAAACAGGGCCTTCAGAACCAGGTAGAACTGATGGAAGAGAAGGTTTCTCTCCAGAGCCAGGTGGATGTGGTGGTCCAGGAGGTTTCTCTCCAGAGCCAGGTGGATGTGGTGGTCCAGGAGGTTTCTCTCCAGAGCAGGGTAGATGGTGGTGGTCCAGGAGGTTTCTCTCCAGAGCCAGGTGGATGTGGTGGTCCAGGAGGTTTCTCTCCAGAGCCAGGTGGATGTGGTGGTCCAGGAGGTTTCTCTCCAGAGCCAGGTGGATGTGGTGGTCCAGGAGGTTTCTCTCCAGAGCCAGGTGGATTGGTGGTCCAGGAGGTTCTCTCCAGAGCCAGGTGGATGTGGTGGTCCAGGAGGTTTCTCTCCAGAGCCAGGTGGATGTGGTGGTCCAGGAGGTTTCTCTCCAGAGCCAGGTGGATGTGGTGGTCCAGGAGGTTTCTCTCCAGACCAGGTGGATGTGGTGGTCCAGGAGGTTTCTCTCCAGAGCCAGGTGGATGTGGTGGTCCAGGAGGTTTCTCTCCAGAGCCAGGTGGATGTGGTGGTCCAGGAGAAAGTGACTCTCTATTGGGAGATGGAGGAACAGAGAAGAGACTTCCAGAGAATGCTGCTGGAGACTCAAGACAAGAGGTGAGGAGGACCACTGACTGACTGACTGACTGACTTACTGGGCTATGAAGTGCAGGGCCTGTATTCATGAACTGTCTTAAGGTTGTTTCCCTAGTTTTCCTTTTTAGATGAATTAATAAATACAATTGCATGGACAGGCGGGGAACTGATCCTGGATCAGCACCCTACTGAGACTATGAATATAGACCCAGATCATCAARTAGAAGACAATGGTATTATAAGACAATAGGATAGACTCTAAATACACTGTTCTAACTCTGTCCTTTCCTCTCTCAGTGATGCAGAGACRGAACACTGGAGGAGACAGTACGAGGAGCTCTACGCCAAGGTCAAGCCCTTCCAGGTCAGTCCACTGCTGCGTTGTGGGAAATGTACTTCATCTGAGTGTTATGTTTACTTATGTATTGTCAATGTTCCATTATATTCCCCCATAGAAGTAGAAGGGGTCATTGACTTAAACACGGGCCCAATTCACTGTTTTTTTTTTTCAATTCTATGTTCCCCCATCTCTGCTTCCGGGTTGGTTTGGCCCTGCAGGAGCAGCTGAATGGGTTTGCTGCGGAGCGGGACTCGCTACTGAACGAGAACGGGGCGAACCAGGAGGAGCTAACACGGCTAGCGGACGCCTACGCTCGTCTGCTGGGCCACCAGAACCAGAAACAGAAGATCAGACACGTGGTGAAGCTCAAAGATGAGAACATTTCCCTCAAACAGGTCAGTTTGCTGATTTAAATATAAGCATAGGCTATATTGTTTAAAGTAAACAAAATATGATTATAGCAACAAATACACTTTAGTTGCCACCAAATTGTGGAGTAGGAGTTTCACGATTATTGTTTTCATATCCACTTCTTTTRAATCCACGAAGGGACTGGGTGTTGCTAAAAGCTTTTTGGGTGTACTACAGTCAGACATGATTGTAAAGTTTGTGTGTGTAGGAGCTGTCTAAGCTGCGTGCCCAGGTGTCCCGTCAGAAGAAGGGAGGCCAGCCCCAACGCAGGGTTGACCCCAGCAAAGCCTTCAACAACCAGGACAGCAAGGAGAACCAGCAGCCTGCTGCCATACCTCTGACACACCAGCATTTCCTTTAGCGGGTAATTGACAGCTTTTGGCCAATTTAAAAAATATATATTTTAATTTTTTTAAAGACCTGACAACCGGCACACAAACATTGTTGGACGCATTGTTCGGCAGAAAATACCCAATCACGTCGGCTGCATGGTGGTTGGTTCAAGTTGTCTTTCAATGGCATCACCTCCACTCTGCCTTTGCCTTGAGTTCGTCCTCTCATAGTGGACTTGCAACAACAACTTGGCCCGACCTGTGACACAGCTGTTTTTTTGCACAGGGGAGAAGTCTTCATGTATTTTATGAATGCTTTTTCTAGTTGAACCTCCCAAGAACTGACAGAAATGTCCACTAATGCCTATTTAACATTGTAAATCAGGCTAGCTACAGATGTAGGGTCTTAATTTGAGCCAGGTTGCTATAGCAGGAAAATAATCCTGCAGCAACAGGAAATGTGAGTTATGTGGATTATAATTAATGGACATTCTTTTTGGGGTTGATACATTTTTCGGGAGGGAAAATCAAGTCTGAAATTTCAAAGTGGAAATTGCAAACTTCAGAAGCCATTTTTAAATCTAAAACATACTACCACCACCTGCCAAGCCCCCCCCCCTCATCGGAGGACAAAATATTATATATTTATTTTTACATTATTTGTGTTTTACGGACATGGTGCCTGTTTTACATGAGTTACCTATTATCAATGTTTCCTCAACATTTTGGGGGCAATGAGCCCCTTTTTTGACCAGAAACTTAAACGTTGTGAGAATTTTGTGCAACTTCCTGCATGCTTTACAGTGAACTGAGGCTGTACCCTTACAGTTTTAGACAGTAGCCAATAGGTTATTGGACCATTATGTAGGCCTTCCAGCAAAACCAATGGAGCAAATCCCATAACATTTTCACATGGAAATAGCTTTTGATTTCTATGATATACCCTACATGTGGTGTTCAATGCAGGCCTACATTGCATGAGACTTACATTATGAAGGGCTTGACATTAATTAATTATTTTGTACTTGGTCTGTAACACCATGGGCCAAATAGGTGACTGTAAATTGTTTTGTGTTGTATGATGCAAGAAACCACTTTACAAAATATAATGAATTATTATTACTATACAGAGCATTAGACAATGTAGACTAGTCCTCTGCATATGGGCTTATTTGCATAGTTAAGCCTGTCTCAAAATACAACACTGCCCCTTTTTATTAAGACATAAGCTTTTTACCTGACTGGCTTTTCAAAGGCAGCTTGAAATGTAGCCTCCACGGTTTGTGGAAGCAGTAACTCCCCATTGCTGACATACTTATCTATAACTGCTAATAACTTGCTAACTAGCAAAGAAAATCAACTGATGTGCACATGTGCGGCTCTGATCTGAAAAGCTAATTCGCTCACAAGTGATTTTAAGACCGCTCGTGTGCTACCCCCAGATTRAATCTTGCAGGGTTAGATTTGTTTTGGTTTGTTGCATTGAAAAGGGGCTGATTTTATATAATTTTGATTCGATCACAGAGTAAACTATATAGTGTGAACTAGTGGGGCGAACTCAGTGAAGTTCAACCTCTCTGGCATCTTTTGACTGGCTGTCCTGGAGGAGGATCGCAGCCACACATGTGCACARCGTAGAGGGAACATTGCTTATTATGTATGGATACTGTAGATAAATAGCCTATTTGGATAAAACTCTGTAGGATATTTGATCATCAGAAATTTTCCCCGAAGAAAAATGCTGCAACTAACCCTAATCCTGTCTCTTTCAGGAAACCGCTGTTGAAAGTTACACAGACYGACAATGGCCAGACACTAGTAGAAGGCACCAACTGCCCTGAGTGAACAGGACAAATCATTTTGAGTCATGAGGATGTTGGTGTTTGCAACCCTGTATATGTTTTAGGGGAAACACATGCCCCTATTTTACCATCCTATAGAGCCATCAGAACCAACGTGTGAATGATATCCGTTTCAGCATGAAGCATGCCCCTGTCGTCTTTCTTTTGCTACATAAGCATTCATATTAAGCACTAAATAAATGTTTTGTTTGTTCAACATAACAGTTTTGTATAATGCAAATACACAGTGCATTTGGAAAGTCAGACCTCTTGACTTTTTCATGTTACCTCCTTATTCTAAAATGGACTCAATTGTTTTGTTTCGTTTTTTTTCAATCTACACACAATACCCYATAATGACAAAGCAAAAACAGCTTTTTAAAAATAAAAAAACTCACATTTTACATAAGTATTCAGACCCTTTAGTCAGTACTTTGTTGAATCACCTTGGGCAGCGATTACAGCCTCAAGTCTTTGGTATGAGGCTACATGCTTGGCACACCTGTATTTGGGAAGTTTATCCCATTCTCAGCAGATCCTCTCAAGATCTGTCAGGTGGAGGGTCGGTGCCCAGCTATTTTCATGTCTCTCCAGAGATGTTCGATCGGGTTCAAGTCCGGGYTCTGGCTGGGTCACTCAGAGACTTGTCCCGAAGCCACTCCTGCGTTGTCTTGGCTGTGTGCTTAGGGTCGTTATCCCRTTGGAAGGTGAACCTTCGCCCCAGTCAGGTCCTGAGCGCTCTGGACCTTTCATAAAGGATCTCTGTACTTTGCTCCGTTTATCTTTCCCTCGATCCTGACTAGTTTCCCAGCCCCTGCTGCTGAAAAACATCCCCACAGCATGACGCTGCCAACACCGTGATTCACCGGGGGGATGGTGCCAGGTTTCCTCCAGACGTGATGCTTGGCATTCAGGCCAAAGAGTTCGATCTTGGTTTCAACRGACCAGGTGCCTTTTGGCAAACTCCAAGCGGGATGTCATGTGCCTTTTACTGAGGAGTGGCTTCTGTCTGTCCACTCTACCTTTAAAGGCCTGATTGGTGGAGTGCTGCAGAGATTGTTGTCCTTCTGGAAGGTTCTACCATCTTCACAGAGGAACGCTGGAGCTCTGTTAGTGACCATCGGGTTCTTGGTCACCTCACTGACCAAGGCCYTTCTCCCACGATTGCTCAGAGTCTTGGTGGTTCTGAACTTCTTCCATTTAAGAATGATGGAGGCCACTGTGTTCCTGGGGACCTTCAATGCTTTAGAAATGTGTTGGTACCCTCCAGATCTGTGCCTCGACACAATCCTGTCTCGGAGCTCTACGGACAATTCCTTCGACCTCCTGTCTTGGTTTTTGCTCTGACATGCAGTCAACTGTGGGACCTTGTATAGACAGGTGTGTGTGTGCCTTTCCAGATCATGTCCAATCAATAGAATTTACCACAGGTGGACTCTAATCAAGTTGTAGAAACATCTCAAGGATGATTGATGGAAACAGGATGCACCAGAGCTCAATTTAGAGTCTCATAGCAAAGGGTCTAAATACTTATGTAAATAAGGTATTTCAGTTTTATCTTGAATAAATTAGCCAAACATGTTTTGCCTGTTTTCTTTTTGTCATTATGGTATATTGTGTGTAGATTGAGGAAAAACGTTTTATTKAATCCATTTTAAAGTAAGGCTGATACGTAACAATGTGGAAAAAGTGAAGGGGTCTGAATACTTTCTGAAGGCACTGTAGATGTTTCAGCTAGAATCATTTTAGCATGACTTATTTTGTGTGTAATCAACATTTTTGGTAATTTTCTTTCCAGAGGAGGAAACTTCTCTCTTTTTGACTTTGTAAAAAAAAAAATATATATATAATTATATTCTTCCAAAATACTGACTCTTTTCTAAATAAAGCTCAATGTTTGCCCTTCTTCACTCTGAGAGAAGCGGGAGGATTGTTTTCAATGAATTGATGTTCCCGAGTGTGTTGTATTCGATAAGGGATCCCAGTGGGATCATCCCACACAGCCTGTTGAAATGACCTTGTTATACCTCGCCAGCCWGGGACCTGTTTATGGTTATTTATGTTTTTTTAACACTTTAAACAAAGAAATTAAATGTATTAAACGTCCCAGGCTTCTAGACTCCTCTACTAGTTTGATTTGACACTACTGTGAATCAGTGTACATCCTAATAAGAGCATATACACTTGTGTATAAACATTAGGAACACCTTTGCAATATTGACTTGCATCCATGTTTGCCCCCTGTTCTTCGGGACATAGACTACAAGGTGTCAAAAGCGTTCCACAGGGATGCTGGCCCAGGTTGACTCCAGTGCTCCCCACAGTTGTGAAGTTATCTGGATGTCCTTTGGGTGGTGGACCATGCTTGATGCACACAGGAAACTGTTGTGTTAAAAACCAGCAGCATAGCAGTTCTTGACTTACTCGAACTGGTGCACCTACTACCATATCCCATTCAAAGGCACTTAAATATTTTGTCTTCCCCATTCACCCTCTGAATGGCACAGATACACAATCCATGTCTCATTTTATGCTTTACTTCACAGCTTATTTTATTTAACTAGGCAAGTCATTTAAAAACAAATTCTTATTTACAATGACATCCAAACCCTAACGACGCTGGGTCAATTGTGCGCCGCCCTGTTGGTCTCCCAATCACGGCCAGTTGTGATATAGTGACACCTCTAGCACTGAGAGGCAGTACCTTAGACCGCTGCGCCACTCGGGAGCCCTCAAGGCTTAAACATCCTTCTTTAACTTGTGTCCTCCCCTTCATCTACACTGATATGAAGTGGCATCAATAAGAGGATCCTAGCTTTCACCTGGTCAGTCTGTCATGGAAAGGGTACCTAATGTTTTGTACAGTCAGTGAATTTTGAATATTGTTCTAATTCTAGACATTGTTGCATATCATTATTTATATTCCCCATGTTTTAATGGAGTGCGTTGGTAAATTCACACTGGCTTAAACCTCAATGTCCCAGTTCTTTAAATACATTGCTCTGCTGCTTGTCTCCTGATGTTAACAGCTATATCCCTCTGTAGCCAGTAGAGGGCACTCTAGGACTGCAATCCCATCACACTCTGCAGACATTGTCTTGCCTCAAGGTTTTTTACCCCCCGATTCTTATCTCCTTCCTTTTCCTTTGTAACTTACCACACTGGAACTAAGACCCACTGTCAACATTCCAACTCACAGTCTAAGGTTACTGGTCATACAAATGTTTCATATTTTTATACTCCCCCCAATTGTTTTATACTAGATTTACATGATCCTTCCTTCCACCAGTAGCACTTGAGGTTAGTCTGCACTCTTGTCAATAGTGTAGGATATGATTCGATTCCGTCAGTCAGTCGCAGTAGCTCTGCAGGTGGCTGAAGCTACTTGGCTTATGACAGCACTGTTACACAATGCCTCTCTTCACCTTCTGATCTTTAGGTCCTTTCACGGACGTTCCTGCTTCACCCTCCAACCCTGTCTGCTCCTCTTAGACAGGGACCCTTTGATGTAGAGGGAGAGAGGAATGTAGAAAGAGAGAAGGATGGAGAGGGAGGAGTATGTAGAGAGAGAGTTCCCAAAAGCTGTGAAGTAAAGCATATCAGCAAACCTCCACTCCTTCAAAATACTATTTAGACTGTTGGCTGTTTAACAGAGAATTAATGGGCGTGTCATCAGATCTTCACAATCCGTTTAGTCTTGTTTAAGGCTCTTCACATCCTTCAGAGGAGAGGTCTGACAGGTGTGTCAACTTCCTACCTCTAAAGTAAAGTTAACTTCAGACACGTCAATGGGGTTTTAACTGAGGTGTCAGATCCACTTAGATCATGTTCTAGGAGAGATTATAATGAGGAATCTGTTTAGATCCACATAGATCATGTTCTAGGAGAGAATATAATGAGGAATCTGTTTAGATCCACATAGATCATGTTCTAGGAGAGAATATAATGAGGAATCTGTTTAGATCCACATAGATCATGTTCTGGGAGAGAATATAATGAGGAATCTGTTTAGATCCACTTAGATCATGTTCTGGGAGAGAATATAATAAGAAATCTGGATAGATCCACTTAGGTCATGTTCTTGGAGAGAATATAATGAGGAATCTGTTTAGATCCACTTAGATCATGTTCTAGGAGAGAATATAATGAGGAATCTGTTTAGATCCACTTAGATCATGTTCTAGGAGAGAATACATGAGGAATCTGTTTAGATCCACTTAGATAATGTTCTAGGAGAGAATATAATGAAGAATCTGGATAGATCCACATAGATAATGTTCTGGGAGAGAATATAATGAGGAATCTGTTTAGATCCACTTAGATCATGTTCTAGGAGAGAATATAATGAGGAATCTGGATAGATCCACATGGATCATGTTCTAGGAGAGAATACAATGAGGAATCTGGATAGATCCACATGGATCATGTTCTAGGAGAGAATATAATCTGGAGAATTCACACGATTCTTATTGTGATTTCTCACACGAACGTGGTAGTTAGGAACGGTCCCAAAAGATCAATATGAAAAGCTATGAGAGTGTATGGAGAGGGGAGGGGGTGCTACAGACTTATTAAAGGTTACAGGTAAGCATGCTAGCAGATACCCATAGACTTCCAGTCATTTAACATTAGTTAGCATTGGCTCGCAAAACTAACTTCCTTCCTTCATACTGGACACAGAGACATAAATGGTATCCACTAGTTCATATGACAATGGGGAAGTAGATACAGGGCCTCGTTGCCAAAATCCTGAAGTATCCCTTTAACAATATACCCTCTCTTTCAAAATGTTGGCTTATGATAAGAGCAACATGTATTGAACATAGTGCCACCCTCCAAATCAACCCCTGGTCTCAGTCTCACAGATGAGGTGTTGCAGGTGTAGGTCTCTGGGGGTTCTGTTGGGGTTTTAGGGGATCCCTTGTTCCCCACAGACCAGGTAGAGGGCATCTACCAGGTGAGAGACACACAGGTGCTGAGCAGACCCCCGTGGATGACAGGACCAGCAGTAACAGAACAGACAGGGCCCATAGTTCAACAGACATATCTGATCTGGAGAGAGAGAGACCATACTTCAATAGACATRTACAATCTGGAGAGAGACCATAGTACCACAGACATATACAATAGAAAAAGAGCTGGGTGAGAGAACATAGAGAGCAGTATAGATAAGAACCAGTATACAACAGAGAGTGAGGACGTCTATGCCCATTTCACAGGGACAGGCAGGGTGTGCATGGTTTTGATCCAGCCCAAGCACCAACACGCCTGATTCAACTAATCCACTCATTATTAATCCAGGATTGACATTATAAATACTCTGAGACAGATAGACAGAGAAATGTAAAGACGCAGTAGGTTATGAACCAGGGTTTAGGTCAATTCCATTATAATTAGGCCTAATCAATTCAGAAATTGAAGTTCCAATTCTCTTCCCCAAAATTAAATTCCAAATTATTATTTTGTCATTGAAAAGCATTGAAGAGAATTGGAATTTCAGTGTAGTTCCTGAATTGACTGGAATTGAAATGGAATTGAGCCCAACCCTGTTATGAACCTATTTACCTGCGGTGGAGCTAGATCTCAGTACAGAGAAACAGCCAGCCAGTCAGGCGAGGTGAGAAGAGCAGGCGGTGACGAGGCAGCCAGGTAACAGGTAGAGAACGCATGACTGTCCACCCCTCTGTCTTTTATACCTCTCCCTCTCTTTCTCTCTCTTCCTCTCAGCCAGGCCTTTGTTTGACAGCATAAGCAGAAAAAGCTATGTTCCTGACTGTCATTAAACCCTTTGAGCTGTTTGATGAGCTGCCTGTTGAGCTGCTGTAAGAGATACTGGGAGATCTATCTGGCCTTATATGGGCTTTTTCCAAATCAGCACCCGAGTGTCTCCAGTGGTTATATTAATGTCAGCTCTAGTGTTATTTATATGGAAGTGTGACACTAAACACCTGTGAAGAGCCGAATCAACATCCTCTGCATCTTCAACAGTTGCTTTGCGAGGTGTTAACCGTGGATGGTGTTGACCCATGTTCACAGTTACTTATTGTTATGGAAAGGCCGCCCGAAAAGTCCCCAGCGTCCTCGTCTGGCCGAAAGACAGCAGGTCCGCTGAGGCCATGGCCCAGTGAGTCACGAGCCGGGCCGTGGATGTGGAAACATCTTAGCCTTTTTGGTAAAACACCGGGGTAAAACACTAGGGTAAAACACCAGGGTAAATCCTCAGTGGAAATTCACCAATAGAGACCTACAGGAGAAGTTAAGTTTCTGTCATGTCAAATCAAACTTTATTTGTCACATGCGCCAAATACAACAAGTGTAGACCTTACTGTGAAATGCTTACTCACAAGCCCTTTACCAACAGTGCAGCTCAAGTAGAGCTAAAAAAATATTTAACAAATAAACTAAAGTAGCGATCAGATGCCGAGCAGTTGCCATACCAGGCGGTGATGCAACGGGTCAGGATGCTCTCAATGGTGCAGCTGTAGAACTTGTTTAGGATCTGGGGACCCATGCCAAATCTTTTCAGACTCCTGAGGGAGAAAAGGTGTTGTCGTGCCCTCTTCACGACTGTCTTGGTGTGTTTGGACCATAATAGTTYGTTGGTGATGTGGACACTATGGAACTTGAAACTCTCGACCCGCTCCACTACAGCCTGTTGATGTTTATGGGGGCCTGTTCGGTCCGCCTTTTACTGTAGTCCACGATCAGCTCCTTTGTCTTGCACAGGATACACATGGTGGATACAAGGTGAAACGGCCAATCAGCTAGAGACATATCAAATTGTATTTGTCACATGCGCCAAATACAACAGGTGTAGGTAGACCTTACTGTGGAATGCTTACTTACACGCCCTTAACCAACAATGCAGTTCAAGAAATAGTGTTAAGAAAAATTATTACTAAATAAATGTAAGACAAAATCTAAATCTAATAAAAAGTAACACAATAAAATAACAATAACGAGGCTATATACAGGGGGTACCGGCACCAAGTCAATGTGCGGGGTTACAGGTCAGTCGAGGTAATTTGTACATGTAGGTAGGGGTAAAGTGACTATGCATAGTCTGTACAGTAGGCCTACAATAGGATGGTAGGTGTAGTGTAGGCCTACTGTAATGACACCAGCTGCTATCTGCTAGGGCAGTGGTTCTTAAACTTCTCCTCAGGGACCCCCAGACGTTTCACATTTTCTGAAGTAGCTCACCTGATTCACCTAGTCAAGGACCTGAACCAGCTCACCTGATTCACCTAGTCAAGGACCTGAACCAGCTCACCTGATTCACCTAGTCAAGTGAACACACAGCATCTCTTCCTGTCTCTTGAAACACACATCATCTCTTCCTGTCTCTTTAAACACACATTATCTCTTCCTGTCTCTTGAAACACACACCATATATTCCTTCTCTTTTGAACACACAGCATCTCTTCCTTTCTCTTTGAACACACATCTATTCCTGTCTCTTTGAACACACATCATCTCTTCCTGTCTCTTTAAACACACATTATCTCTTCCTTTCCTCTTTGAACACACATCTATTCCTGTCTCTTGAAACACACATCATCTCTTCCTGTCTCTTGAAACACACATCATCTCTTCCTGTCTCTTTAAACACACATTATCTCTTCCTGTCTCTTTAAACACACATTATCTCTTCCTGTCTCTTTGAAACACACATTATCTCTTCCTGTCTCTTTGAACACACAGCATCTCTTCCTGTCTCTTTGAACAAACATCTCCTTCCTGTCTCTTTGAACACACATCTATTCCTCTCTCTTTGAACACACATCTCTTCCTGTCTCTTTGAACACCACAGCATCTCTTCCTTTCTCTTTGAACACACTCTATTCCTGTCTCTTTGAACACACATCATCTCTTCCTGTCTCTTTAAACACACATTATCTCTTCCTGTCTCTTTAAACACACATTATCTCTTCCTGTATCTTTGAACACACATTATCTCTTCCTGTCTCTTTGAACACACAGCATCTCTTCCTGTCTCTTTGAACAAACATCTCTTCCTGTCTCTTTGAACACACATTATTCCTCTCTCTTTTGAACACAACATCTCTTCCTGTCTCTTTTGAACACACAGCATCTTCTTCCTTTCTCTTTGAACACACATCTCTTCCTGTCCTCTTTGAACAACATCTCTTCCCGACTCTTTGAACACACACCACCTCTTCCTGTCTCTTTGAACACAGCATCTCTTCCTGTTTCTTTGAAGAACATCAGCTTTAATCACATAGGCCTACGAAGTAGTTTTCATCACAAGAAAGTTAGAGATTATTAAAAGAAAGAAAGAAAGATTGGACTTCCCATCTGACGAACTCCATGTTCCCCTGTTATCTGCTCAGACGGAGGAGAAGGAAAGAGACTGAACTCCATGTTCCCCTGTTATCTGCTCAGACCGGAGGAGAAGGAAAGAGACAGAACTCCATGTTCCCTGTTTCTGCTCAGACGGAGAGAAGGAAAGAGACTGAACTCCATGTTCCCCTGTTATCCGCTCAGACGGAGGAGAGGAAAAGAGACTGAACTCCATGTTCCCTGTTATCCGCTCAGACGGAGGAGAAGGAAAGAGACTTGAACCCATGTTCCCCTGTTATCTGCTCAGACGGAGGAGAAGGAAAAAGAGACTGAACTCCATGTTCCCCTGTTATCCGCTCAGACGGAGGAGAGGAAAAGAGACAGAACTCCATGTTCCCCTGTTATCGCTCAGACGGAGGAGAAGAAAGAGACAGACTCCATGTTCCCCTGTTATCTCGCTCAGACGGAGGAGAGGAAAAGAAGACTGAACTCCATGTTCCCCTGTTATCCGCTCAGACGGAGGAGAGGAAAAGAGACAGAACTCCATGTTTCCCTGTTATCCGCTCAGACGGAGGAGAAGAAAAGAGACAGAAACTCCATGTTCCCCTGTTTATCTGCTCAGACGGAGGAGAAGGAAAGAGACTGAACTCCATGTTCCCCTGTTATCCTGCTCAGACGGAGGAGAAGGAAAAGAGCAGAACTCCATGTTCCCCTGTTCATCTGCTCACAGAGGAGAAGGAAAGAGACTGAACTCCATGTTCCCCTGTTTATCTGCTCAGACGGAGGAGAAGGAAGAGACTGAACTCCATGTTCCCCTGTTATCTGCTCAGACGAGAGAGAAGGAAGAGACTGAACTCCCTGTTCCCTGTTATCTGCTCAGACGGAGGAGAAGGAAAGAGAGCAGAACTCCATGTTCCCCTGTTATCTGCTCAGACAGAGGAGAAGGAAAGAGACTGAACTCCATGTTCCCCTGTTATCTGCTCAGACAGAGGGAAGGAAAGAGACTGAACTCCATGTTCCCCTGTTATCTGCTCAGACGGGAGGAGAAGGAAAGAGACAGAACTCCATGTTTCCCCTGTTATCGCTCAGACAGAGGAGAAGGAAAAGAGACAGAACTCCATGTTCCCCTGTTATCTGCTCAGACAGAGGAGAAGAAAAGAGACAGAACTCCATGTTCCCCTGTTATCTGCTCAGACAGAGGAGTAGGAAAAGAGACTGAACTCCATGTTCCCCTGTTATCTGCTCAGACGGAGGAGTAGGAAAAGAGACAGAACTCCATGTTCCCTGTTATCTGCTCAGACGGAGGAGAGGAAAAGAGACTGAACTCCATGTTCCCCTGTTATCCGCTCAGATGGGAGGAAAGGAAAAGAGAAGAACTCCATGTTCCCTGTTTTCTGCTCAGACAGAGGAGAAGGAAAGAGACAGAACTCCATGTTCCCCTGTTATCTGCTCAGAAGAGGAGAAGGAAAGAGACAGAACTCCATGTTCCCCTGTTATCCGCTCAGATGGGAGGAGAAGGAGAGACAGAACTCCATGTTCCCCTGTTATCTGCTCAGACGGAGGAGAAGGAAAGAACAGAACTCCATGTTCCCCTGTTATCTGCTCAGACGGAGGAGAAGGAAAGAGACTGAACTCCATGTTCCCCTGTTATCTGCTCAGACGGAGGAGAGGAAAAGAGACAGAACTCCATGTTCCCCTGTTATCTGCTCAGACGGAGGAGAAGGAAAGAGACAGAACTCCATGTTCCCCTGTTATCCGCTCAGACGGAGGAGAGGAAAAGAGACTGAACTCCATGTTCCCCTGTTATCTGCTCAGACGGAGGAGAAGGAAAGAGACTGAACTCCATGTTCCCCTGTTATCTGCTCAGACGGAGGAGAAGGAAAGAGAGACAGACGTTGCGTAACCCCACCTTAGGGGCCTGACCGACTTTTCTCCCAACTTCTGTCTGAAAGTCTACGTCCTCTTAGTCGGGGTGTCGTTCTATATTTGATGTGTGGAGTGTGTGTTGTAGTGGGGTGTCGATGTGGGTGTGTTTTGAAGCCAGAGTGAGGGTGTGTGTGCCTGTGTGTGATTGTGTGTGTTGTTCCATTTACATCTCCATCTCTCCAGCTGCTTTGCTCCCGTTCCCCTGAGGAGCCTCTTTCAACACTAGCCAGCGTCAAACCTCTCCTTGGTTCCACATTTACACTCTCCCTCTCTCATCTCTAGCAAGGTGCTCTGTCACTTTCTTCTCCTCCTCCTCCTTTTTCATCCCTCTCTTAAGAGGCTTATCTTTCATTATTCTGTTTTTCAGCAGACCCTGAGGTTCTCAGTCCCGGACATCTGTCCGCCTCAGAAGAATCCTTACTTCTCGAATACAGCAAGCCTTTTAATTCAGATTCATCCTCTATTGTGACCTCAGTGCTTTGTTAGAATAAAGCGTGTCAGCCACGGACGTGCTCATAGCTGGTCCTCCCAAAGACACAATGTATATCCATGCAGTACCGCTCATAGTCCACTAGTGGTCAGTAGTACCTCTCATAGTCCACTAGTGGTCAGTAGTACCTCTCAAAGTCCACTAGTGGTCAGTAGTACCTCTCATAGTCCACTAGTGGTCAGTAGTACCGCTCATAGTCCACTAGTGGTCAGTAGTACCTCTCATAGTCCACTAGTAGTCAGTAGTACCGCTCATAGTCCACTAGTGGTCATTAGTACCTCTCATAGTCCACTAGTGGTCAGTAGTACTGCTCATAGTCCACTAGTGGTCAGTAGTACCTCTCATAGTCCACTAGTGGTCAGTATACCTCTCATAGTCCACTAGTGGTCAGTAGTACCGTCATAGTCCACTAGTAGTCAGTAGTACCTCTCATAGTCCACTAGTGTCAGTAGTACCTCTCATAGTCCACTAGTAGTCAGTAGTACCTCTCATAGTCCACTAGTAGTCAGTAGTACCTCTCATAGTCCACTAGTAGTCAGTAGTACCTCTCATAGTCCACTAGTGGTCAGTAGTACCTGCTCATAGTCCACTAGTAGTCAGTAGTACCTCTCGTAGTCCACTAGTGGTCAGTAGTACCTCTCATAGTCCACTAGTACTTC
>NC_036846.1:21575631-21581096 GCF_002910315.2 Salvelinus sp. IW2-2015
TCTCAAGTCCCACTATAGTCAGTAGTACTCTCATAGTCCACTAGTGGTCAGTAGTACCGCTCATAGTCACTAGTAGTCAGTAGTACCTCTCTAGTCCACTAGTGGTCAGTAGTACCTCTCATAGTCCACTAGTATCAGTAGTACCTCAAGTCCATAGTGGTCAGTATACGCTCATAGTCCACTAGTTCAGTAGTACCTCTCATAGTCCACTAGTGGTCAGTAGTAACCTCTCATAGTCCACTAGTGGTCAGTAGTACCTCTCAAGTCACTAGTAGTCAGTAGTACCTCTCTATAGTCAATAGTGGTCATAAGTACCTCTCATCGTCCACTAGTGGTCAGTAGTACCTCTCATAGTCCACTAGTAGTCAGTAGTACCTCTCATAGTCCACTAGTAGTCAGTAGACCTCTCATAGTCCACTATGCGTCAGTAGTACCTCTTAGTCCACTAGTAGTCAGTAGTACCTCGCTCAAGTCCACTAGTGGTCAGTAGTACCTCTCATAGTCCACTAGTAGTCAAGTAGTACCGCTCATAGTCCACTAGTGTCAAGTACCTCATAGTCCACTAGTGGTCAGTAGTACCGCTCATAGTCCACTAGTAGTCAGTAAGTACCTCTCATAGTCCAGTAGTGGTCAGTAGTACCTCTCATAGTCCACTAGTGGTCAGAAGTACCTCTCATAGTCCACTAGTGGTCAGATAGTACTCTCATAGTCCACTAGTGTCAGTAGTACCTCTCATAGTACACTAGTGGTCAGTAGTACCTCCATAGTCACTATCAGTATACTCTATAGTCCACTAGTGTCAGTAGTACCGCTCATAGTCCACTAGTGTCATAGTACCTCTCATAGTCCACTAGTGGTCAGTAGTACCTCTTCATATCCACCAGTAGTCAGTGATACCTCTCATAGTCCACTAGTAGTCAGTAGTACCTCTCATAGGTCCAATAGTAGTCAGTAGTACCTCTCATAGTCCACTAGTGGTCAGTAGTACCTCTCATAGTCCACTATGTAGTCAGGAGTACCGCTCATAGTCCACTAGTAGTCAGTAGTACCGCTCATAGTCCACTAGTGTGTCAGTAGTACCTCTCATAGTCCACTAGTAGTCAGTAGTACCGCTCATAGTCCACTAGTAGTCAGTAGTACCGCTCATAGTCCACTAGTGGTCAGTAGTACCGCTCATAGTCCACTAGTGGTCAGTAGTACCTCTCATAGTCCACTAGTAGTCAGTAGTACCTCTCATAGTCCACTAGTAGTCAGTAGTACCGCTCATAGTCCACTAGTAGTCAGTAGACCTCTCATAGTCCACTAGTAGTCAGTAGTACCTCTCATAGTCCACTAGTGGTCAGTAGTACCTCTCAAGTCCACTAGCGGTCAGTAGTACCTCTCATAAGTCCACTAGTAGTCAGTAGTACTCTCATAGTCCACTAGTAGTCAGTAGTACCTCTCATAGTCCATAATGGTCAGTAGTACCTCTCATAGTCCACTAGTGGTCAAGTACCGCTCATAGTCCACTAGTGGTCAGTACCTCTCATCGTCCACTAGTAGTCAGTAGTACCTCTCATAGTCCACTATGGTCAGTAGTACCTCTCATAGTCCACTAGTGGTCAGTAGTACCTCTCATAGTCCACTAGATAGTCAGTAGTACCTCTCATAGCCACTAGTAGTCGTAGTACCGCTCATAGTCCACTAGTGGTCAGTAGTACCTCTCATAGTCCACTAGTGGTCAGTAGTACCTCTCATAGTCCACTAGTAGTCAGTAGTACCGCTCATAGTCCACTAGTGGTCAGTAGTACCTCTCATAGTCCACTAGTGGTCAGTAGTACCTCTCATAGTCCACTAAGTAACAGTAGTACCTCTCATAGTCCACTAGTGGTCAGTAGTACCTCTCATAGTCCACTAGTGTCAGTAGTACCTCTCATAGTCCACTAGTGTCAGTAGTACCTCTCATAGTCCACTAGTAGTCAGTAGTACCTCTCATAGTCCACTAGTAGTCAGTAGTACCTCTCATAGTCCACTAATGGTCAGTAGTACCTCTCATAGTCCACTAGTGGTCAGTAGTACCTCTCATAGTCCACTAGTGTCAGTAGTACCTCTCTAGTCACTAGTAGTCAGTAGTACCTCTCATAGTCACTAGTGGTCAGTAGTACCTCTCATAGTCCACTAGTGGTCAGTAGTACCTCTCATAGTCCACTAGTAGTCAGTAGTACCTCTCATAGTCCACTAGTGTCAGTAGTACCTCTCATAGTCCACTATGGTCAGTAGTACCTCTCATAGTCCACGATGGTCATATTACCTTCATAGTCCACTAGTAGTCAGTAGTACCTCTCATAGCCACTAGTAGTCAGTAGTACCTCTCATAGTCCACTGAGTCAGTAGTACCTCTCATAGTCCACTAGTAGTCAGTAGTACCGCTCATAGTCCACTAGTAGTCAGTAGTACCTCTCATAGTCCACTAGTGTCAGTAGTACCTCTCATCGTCCACTAGTGGGCAGTAACAACACTCCATGTAATAGGCCTCTGCTGTCATAAATACAGACTGCAGTCAAAGCATTTGCCCCAGCACTAGCAGCACAGGGTCTCCTGGACCAGCCATTCCATGTATTTGATCAATTCCAGCGCTAGCACACCTTATTCATCCTGTCAACAAATCATCAGGCCCTTGACTAGGTGAATCAGGTGAGCTGTTCAGGTCCTTGACTAGGTGAATCAGGTGAGCTGGTTCAGGTCCTTGACTAGGTGAATCAGTGAGCTGGTTCAGGCCCTTGACTAGATGAATCAGGTGAGCTGGTTCAGGTCCTTGACTAGGTGAATCAGGTGAGCTGGTTCAGGCCCTTGACTAGGTGATCAGGTGAGCAGGTTCAGGTCCTTGACTAGGTGAATCAGGTGAGCTGGTTCAGGCCCTTGACTAGATGAATCAGGTGAGCTGGTTCAGGTCCTTGACTAGGTGAATCAGGTGAGCTGGTTCAGGTCCTTGACTAGGTGAATCAGGGGAGCTGGTTCAGGTCCTTGACTAGGTGAATCAGGTGAGCTGGTTCAGGTCCTTGACTAGTGAATCAGGTGAGCTGGTTCAGGTCCTTGAAAGAGACAGGAAGAGATAATGTGTGTTTAAAGAGACAGGAAGAGATGATGTGTGTTTAAAGAGACAGGAAGAGATGATGTGTGTCAGAAAGTGAAAGACAAGGTCCGTTTTCCTCAAAGGCAAGGAGCCTGCCCTATTTCTGACTGACCCAGACACACTGTCTGGCTCTCTCTCTCTCCTCTCACTCTCTCTCTCATATCTCTCTCTTTCTCTCCCTCTCGCTCGCTCTCTCTCTCCATTCAATTCAATTCAATTCAAGGGGCTTTATTTGCATGGGAAACATATGTTAACATTGCCAAAGCAAGTGAAGTAGATAATAAACAAAAGAGAAATAAACAATAAAAATGAACAGTAAACATTACACTTACAGAAGTTCCAAAAGAATAAAGACATTTAAAATGTCGAATTATGTATACTGTATATACAGTGTTGTAACAATGTGTAAATCGTTAAAGTACAAAAGGGAAAATAAATAAACATAAATATGGGTTGTATTTACAATAGTGTTTGTTTTCACTGGCTGCCTTTTTCTTGTGGCAACAGGTCACAAATCTTGCTACTGTGATGGCACACTGTGGTATTTCACCCAGTAGATATGGGAGTTTATCAAAATCGAGTTTGTTTTCGAATTCTTTGTGGATCTGTGTAATCTGAGGGAAATATGTGTCTCTAACACGGTCATACATTTGGCAGGAGATTAGGAAGTGCAGCTCAGATTCTACCTCATTTTGTGGGCAGTGTGCACAAAGCCTGTCTTCTCTTGAGAGCCAGGTCTGACTACGGCGGCCTTTCTCAATAGCAAGGCTATGCTCACTGAGTCTGTACATAGTCAAAGCTTTCCAATTTGTGAAGTAAGTATCTTTTTGATTTCTCATGATTTGGTTGGGTATAGATGTGTGGGGTGTGTTTGTGAACAGAGCCCCAGGACCAGCTGCTTAGGGGACTCTTCTCCAGGTTCATCTCCCTGTAGGTGATGGCTTTGTTATGGAAGGTTTGGAAATCGCTTCCTTTTAGGTGGTTGTAGAATTTAATGGCTCTTTCTGGATTTTGATAATTAGCAGGTATCGGTCTAATTCTGCTCTGCACATGTTATTTGGTGTTTTACGTTGTACACAGAGGATATCTTTGCAGAATTCTGCAGGCAGAGTCTCAATTTGGTGTTTGTCACATTTTGTGAATTCCTGGTTGGTGAGCGGACCCCAGACCTCACACCCATAAATGGCAATTATTTTGGTCTTACTGAGATTTACTATCAGGGCCCAGGTCTGACAGAATCTGTGCAGAAGATCTAGGTGCTGCTGTAGGACCTCCTTGGTTGGTGACAGAAGCACCAGATCAACAGTAGACATTTGACTTCAGATTCTAGTAGGGTGAGGCCGGGTGCTGTGGACTGTTCTAATGCCCTCGCCAATTCATTGATATATATGTTGAAGAAGGTGGGGCTTAAGCTGCATCCTTGTCTCACCCCACGGCCCTGTGGAAAGAAATGTCTGTGTTTTTTGCCAATTTTAACCACAGACTTGTTGTTTGTGTACATGGATTTTACAATATCATATGTTTTTCCCCCAACACCACTTTCCATTAATGTAACGAAAGTCGTCGGGAGAAGGATAGGAGGACCAAAGTGCAGCGTGGTACGTATCCATAATACTTTTAATCAAAATGAATACACGAACAAAAACAACARAACGACCAACGAACAGTTCTGACAGGTGCAACAAACACTAACCAGAAAATAACCACCCACAAACAMAAGTGGGAAAACAGGCTACCTGAATATGGCTCTCAATCAGAGACAACGATAGACAGCTGCCTCTGATTGAGAACCATACCMGGCCAAACACATAGAAACGGAAAACCTAGACCTACAACATAGAATACCCACCCACATCACACCCTGACCAAACTAAAAATAGAAACATACAAAGCAATCTACGGTCAGGGCGTAACAATTAATTTGTATAGCAGACCCTCATACAAATTGGGTCGAAGGCTTTTTTGAAATCAACAAAGCTTGAGAAGACTTTGCCTTTGTTTTGGTTTGTTTGTTTGTCAGTTAGGTTGAATATGTGGTCTGTTGTACGATCATTTGGTAAAAAGTGAATTTGACATTTGCTCAGTACATTGTTTTCGCTGAGGAAATATATGAGTCTGCGCTTAATGATAATGCAGAGGATTTTCCCAARGTTCCTGTTGACGCATATCCCATGGTAGTTATTGGGGTCAAATTTGTCTCCGCTTTTGTGGATTGGGGTGATCAGTCCTTGGTTCCAAATATTGGGCAAGATGCCAGAGCTAAGGATGATGTTAAAGAGTTTAAGTATAGCCAATGTATAGCCAAAAGTATAGCCACTCACTCACTCACTCACTCACTCACTCACTCACTCAC
>NC_036846.1:21581632-21584837 GCF_002910315.2 Salvelinus sp. IW2-2015
TGGTGAGAAATCAAACGAGCTTGTCGTCTCATCTCTCCAGGGTGTTTGTCACATTCATAACATCGAGTCATTTTACTCAATTTTCTCATCGATTGTCATAGTCACACCCTCCTCTACCACTGAGCAGAATACGCCAATTGTTTCTCATTGTAATCGGCCAAAGAGAGAGTGAGAGAAGGCGTGTGTGCTTGCACGAGATGCAAAGAGCAGACAGTATTAAAATGAATATTACTTTGTGTGCATCCTGCTCTTTAGTTTTGAATGGGGAAAGTCTCCAGAAGAAAAGCAATCATTAAAACTATTCTCACTTCAAAACGTTCTCTTTGGTGGACAAGTGTGTTTGAAAGGAGAGGAGAGAGAGTGTGTGTGTTCTACTGGTCTTGAGAGGGGTGTCATGGCACAAAGGCAGGTCGTGACAGAGGTTAGTGCTGCATTAAGTAACTGTCATTGGCTGTGACAGAAGAGAGCAGACAGCAGGGACCCTGTCACACACACACATGTTCGGCCATACTGACTCTGACAGAAATGGACACTTCCCTCTGTTCAGGCGGTACCTCCGTGTGAGTCACACCCTGTTGGCTTTGATCTGTGACACAGTGTGTGTGTGTGTGTGTGTGTGTGTGTGTGTGTGGTGTGTGTGTGTGTGTGTGTGTGTGTGTGTGTGTGTGTGTGTGTGTGTGTGTGTGTGTGTGTGTGTGTGTGTGTTGTGTGTGTGTGTGTGTGTGTGTGTGTGTGTGTGTGTGTGTGTGGTGTGTGTGTGTTTACAAAACCTCACAACAGCCTGGTTCAAATAGGACATTCTTAACGTTTGTCTAATATGACTTTGGAGGCTTACGGTCAGGGTTCTATGTAATTCAACTGATAATAGGTGAATTGTGGAAGTTGAATTGTTTTCTCATCCTGTTGAGACAGACAAAGCCTGGGGAGGAAGACACACATGTGCCTGTAGCTTCCTAAAATCCATAAGCCCTAAATTGACCCACTATGGCATATTTTTTTTCTACTTTATGTCATTATCACGCTATGTGTTGTCCACCTTTATAAATGTTCGATTTTAGCTTTGTACCAAACTTCAACAAAATATGCGTGCGAATGTGGGTGGTAGTTTGATGGATTGATATGAGTGCTCTTTTCTATCAACGTTATGTTTCCTATCTGAGAAACAGGATGTGTAATTTCTCTCGGGAGTCACTTCGTACAGTAACCTCACCAAATGTCCATTATCACACCTGAAGGCTGTGGAATACAGGCAGATTGCTTATAAGTGACATCTTCGTAATTGGATGTTTTTCCATGTCCTGAGGATGTCAGGAAATGCCTTCAAAACCGGCCACTACGGCTCTAGATCAGGTTTTGTGTTTGATCCCAGTGGTGGACACCAGTTTTTTTGTTTGTTTTTGTTTTAACCCTACTCCAAACATGAACCTTTACGTTAATAACCATTTGGAATGAGTGCCTAAACTTGATGTTTTAACCCTATCACAAACCTTAACCTTTACCGTAATAACTATTTGTAATGAGTGCCTAAAAGCAACGTTGAAACCCTATCACAAATCTTAATCCTTAACCTTCTAAATTTGACGTTTGGAGAAATATGGATAAACGTCTAATTCTGTCATGAGACTATGAGAGCTTTTTGCAGGAATAAAGTGTTGCCTGTTTAAAATATGCTCCTTGTGTTGTGTTCCCCTCAGACCAAAGGTTGTTTCTCTGTTGATGAGTATGAAGTGCATCAGTCTGATTGTTGACATAAGTGGGAATTCAACTTGACTATTGCCTGAAACAGGATGGATAGATTGGTGTGTGTGTGTGTGTGTGTGATGTCATATGTGTACTTAGCCTATGATATGTGTGGGGGTGGAGGGAGCAGCAAGAGATAGAGGGATAGAGGAGATAGAGGAGAGAGGGGATCCAGAGAATTTGGGGAGCGGTTAAGTTTAGGCGGAGGAGTGGAGGATTAGCAGAGAACAACAATGGAGGAGAGCGTAATGAGGTGGGCTCTGTAGAAGGAGAACTGGAGCGAGGGTGGGTGGGGTTAATCAATGATCTTTAATGGGATTGCGCGTGCCGAAGTTTGTGTGCGTGTGCAGCTAATCAATATCTTTGTATCACTCCCCTGGGTCCAACTCCCACACTGCAGGAGATAAACCTGTCTCTGCTCTCCTGGTGTGTAGAGGAGGAGCGCGGTGATTGCGAGAAGAAGGGGAGAGAAGGAGGGTAGAAGAAGAGGAGAGGACAGAAGAGGAGGAAGGAGGATTGCAGAAGAGGTGGAGAGAAGGAGGGTAGAACGAAGAGGAGGCAGAAGAGGAGGAGAGGAGGATTGGCAGGAAAGAGGTAGGAGAGAAGGAGGGTAGAAGAAGAGGAGCGCAGAAGAGGAGGAGAGGAGGATTGCAGAAGAGGTGGAGAGAAGGAGGGTAGACGAAGAGGGAGCGCAGGAAGAGGAGGAGAGGGAGGATTGCAGAAGAGGTGGAGAGAAGGAGGGTAGAAGAGAGGAGCGCAGAAGAGGAGGAGAGGAGGATTTGCAGAAGAAGGTGGAGAAGAAGGAGGGTAGAAGAAAGAGGAGCGCAGAGAAGGAGGAGAGGAGGATTGCAGAAGAGGTGGAGAGAAGGAGGGTAGAAAGAAGAGGGCGCAGAGAGGAGGAGAGGAGGATTGCAGAGAGGTGGAGAGAAGGAGGGTAGAAGAAGAGGACGCAGCAGAGGAGAGAGGAGAGCAGAGGGAGAAGTTGCAGAAGCCAGGTGGCTCTCTCTCTCTTCACTCTGTCTCTGTGTGTCCGTATGTGGCGCATGTTAAATTGCATCACATGATCAGCCCCGCCCCTTCTATGTTCCACTTCCTGCTCATATTTATAGTTGCGTCCACTTTTTCATCATGCTCTTCATTATGGGTCATAAATAATGGGTGTAATGTTGGCTGGGCTCCATCAATAGAGTCTCCATAACATTGCCAAGGCGTCAATTCATCTTGTCTCCCAGTCATACAGCATTACCTGTTCTGAGTTCCGGCTTGGTTAACTACTGTCCATATGCCTCCTTACCTCCACATCATGGTTTCACTAAGGAGAACAAACACACACCGACACTCAAACACACACACTCAAACACACACACCACACAACATCCCACAACACACACACACACACACACACACACACACACACAACACACACTCACACAACACACACACACACAACACACACACACACACA
>NC_036846.1:21584862-21613403 GCF_002910315.2 Salvelinus sp. IW2-2015
ATCTACAGGACAGCACCTTACTCTATTCCTCATCCATAATGATATCTGAAGGACAGCCCCTACCTCTATTCCTCTCCATAGGGATATCTGCAAGGGACAGCCCTACCTCGTCATCCTCTCCATAGGATATCTGAGGACAGCCACCTCTATGCCTCATCCATAGGTATTCTGACCAGACAGCTCCCTACCTCATCTCTCCGATATGATATCTGAAGGATGCGCTTACCTCATCCGTCTCCATTGATATCTGAAGACCAGGCCCTACTCTATATCCTTCTCCATATGATATCTGAAGGACCAGCCTTACCTCTATTCTCCTCCATACTGATAGCTGAACGGGCAGCCCCTACCTCATATCCTCCTCCATAGGTATTCTGAAAGGACAAGCCTTACCTCTATCCTCGTCCATAAGGAATATCTGAAGGACAGCCCTACCTCTATTCCTTCCATAGATATCTGAGGAACAGCCCTTCCTCTATCTCCTCTCCATATGAATCTGAAAGGACTAGCCCCTACCTCTCATTCCTCTCCAAAATATGATTATCTGAGGACAGCCACCTCTATTCCCTTCCATATGATACTGAAGGATTAGCCCTACCTCATATTCTCCTGCCATATGATCTCTGACAGGATAGCCCTACCTCTATTCTCTCCATATTGATATCTGAAGGATAGCCCTACCTTCTATTCCTCTCCATAGGATATCTGAAGGATAGCCCTACCTAGATTCCTCTCCATACGATATTGAAGGAATGCCTACCTCTATTCCTCCATATATATCTGAAGGACAGCATACCTCTATTCCCTCAATAAGATAATCTGCAAGGATAGCCCCTACCTATTCCTCTTCCATAGGATATCTGATGTCTCTCTCTCTCTTGTATATACAAGAGAAAGAATTTGTCAGCTGATCATCATTACAAAGAGCAGCCATAGTCTTCACAGCATCACCAAATTTCTGTATCACTTCTATTGACAGGCAGCTAGGTGATGTGTGTGTGTGACTGTGTGTGGGTCGCTCTTGTGGGTGTGTATGATTGTGTAGTGTGTGTGTTGTGTTGCTGTACGTGCGTGCGTGCGTGCGTGCGTGCGTGCGTGCGTGCGCGTGCGTGCGTGTTTTTCCTGCTCTAGTCCCATAGTCAGGTAAACGGCTTGCCCCTACTCCTAAGCATCAGAAGCAATCAACATCGGATCACAACCTGCTCTGTGAATTTGATTGGTTTGACCTTAGAGTTTGACAGCTCTCTGCAGCAAAGCATTCCATTCTCCACCAACTAATAAAATGCTGAAATCCCTCAATCTCCCTCCTCTCTCTTCTGATAATCTCTACCCTTCCCTCTATCATGCTCACATCCTCTCTTCTCAAATAATCTTTATGGTAGCCTGCAAATCCATCTCTCTTCCTCATCGACACAACACACACCACACCACACACAACCAGACATCAACACCACACACACACACACACACACACACACACACACCACACACACACACACACACACACACACACAACACACACACACACACACACACACACACACACACACACACACACACAAACACAACAACACACACACACCACACACCACACACCACACCACACACACCACACAACACACACACCACACACATCACACACACACCACACACACACACACACAACCCATCCACCAAGCCCTTTACTACCAGCAATCTGCGCTCCTCTTCTTCTACCCTCCTTCTCTCCACCTCTTCTGCAATCCTCCTCTCCTCCTCTTCTGTGCTCCTCTTCTTCTACCCTCCTTCTCTCCTCCTCTTCTGCTCTACTCCTCTCCTCCTCCTGCTCGAGGTGTATTTTAACCTGGAACATCACATTTAATCATTTTTGTTAGCTGGTGTAAATCCACTTGTTCTACATGGTACTGGTTTGGCATTTCAAATATGTTACATCTGCAGACATAAAGCATTTTTTATACACTTTGTTTCTGTATTTCTTTGTAGTCTGGTGTGTTGAACATACGTCATATTAAACTGCTTGTTCCTAATTCCACTACTGCTGATTCTATAGCACGCAATGACTACATCAAGCTTGTTACTCTACGAACTTGTTGGATACATTTGCTTTTTGTTTTGGTTGTGTTTCAGATTATTTTGTGCCCAATAGAAATGAACGGTAAATTATGCATTGTGTCATTTTGGAGTCATTTTTATTGTAAATAATGATAGAATATGTTTCTAAACACTATATTAATGTGGCTGCTAACATGATTATGGATAATCATGAATGAATCGTGAATAATGATGAGTGAGAAAGTTACAGACACATAAATATCATACCCCGAAGACATGCTAACTTCCCCTGTTATTGTAATGGGGAGAGGTTAGCATCTCTTAGGGGTATGATATTTATGCATCTGTACCTTTCTCACTCATCATTATTCATGATTCATTCAGAATAATCCATAATCATGTTAGCAGCCACATTAATATAGTGTTTAGAAACATATTCTATTGTTATTTACAATTAAAGTGACTCCAAAATKACACAATGCATAATTTACCGTTCATTTCTGTTGGGCACAAAATAATCTGAAACACAACCAAAACAAACAGTTGTAGTCACAAGCTTGATGTAATCATTGCATCCTATGAATATAGGACCAAAAACCAAACTTTTGACTACTTTAATACACATACAAGTGAATTTGTCCCAATAGTTTTGGTCCCCTGAAATGGGAGGACTGTGTACATAAAGTGCTGTAATTTCTAAACAGTTCACACAAAATGGATGAAAATACCCTCAAATGAATGCTGGCAGTCTGCACTTTAAGTCATTGTATACGTCATTGTGTAAGTCTTTGTATAATTTAAAATGGCTGGGCTACAAAGCCAAAACAAACAAAACTATGTCACTGTCCCAATACTTTAGGGGCTCACTGTATATAAGATTACACGCGCCAACCTGACATGTCACATGTAGTATGTGGCTCTGTAACATGTTACATGTGGACTGTGGTGCTGTAACCATTACATGTGGATGTGGCTTGTACATGTACATGTGGGATGTGGCTGTACATGTAATAGTGGATGTGCGTTGTACATGTGGATGTGTGGCTTGTACATGTACATTGGATGTGGTTGTACATTTACATGTGGATGTGGCTTGTAACATGTACATGTGGTGTGGCTGTACATGGTATATGTGGATGTGGGTCTGTACATGTACATGTGGATGTGGCTTGTACATGTGGATGTGGCTGTACAGTATGTGGATGTGGTTGTACATGTACATGTGGATGTGGTGTGTACATGTACATGTGGATGTGGTACATGTACATGTGGATGTGGTCTGTACATGTACATGTGATGTGGCTGTACATGTGGCATGTGGTTGTACATGTACATGTGGATGTGGTTGTATGTCATTACATGTACATGTGGATGTGGGTGTTACATGTACATGTGATGTGGTCTGTACATTGTATATGTGGATGTGGGTTGTACATGTACATGTGGCATGTGTGGTTGTACATGTACATGTGGATGTGTTGTACATGTACATGTGGATGTGGTTGTACATGTACATGTGGATGTGGTTGTACATGTAGCATTTGGATGTGGTTGTACATGTGGATGTGGCTGTACATGTACATGTGGATGTGCTGTACATGTACATGTGGATGTGCCTGCTACATGTGGATGTGGTTGTACATGTACATGTGGATGTGGTTGTAACATGTGGATGTGGTTGTACATGTACATGTGGATGTGGCTGTACATGTACATGTGGATGTGTGGTGTACATGTACATGTGGATGTGGTTGTACATGTTATGTGGAGTGTGGTTGTACATGTACATGTGGATGTGGTTGTACATGTGGAAATGTCGGTTGTACATGTACATGTGGATGTGGTGTACATGTAATGTGGATGTGGTCTTGTAGCATGATTGTGGATGTGGTTGTACATGTACATTGGATGTGGTTGTACATGTACATGTTGGAATGTGGTTGTACACTGTGTGATGTGGTTGTACATGTACATGTGGATGTGCGTTGCTTACATGTACCATGTGGATGTGGTTGTACATGTATTTGGATTGTGGCTGTACATGTACCATGTGGATGTGGTGTACATGTACATGTGGATGTGGTGTACATGTACATGTGGATGTGGTTGTTGTGTACATGTACATGTGGATGTGGTTGTACATGTGGAGTGCTGTACATGTACATGTGGATGTGGTGTACATGAGCATGGATGTGCTGTACATGTACATGTGGATGTGGCTGTACCATGTACATTGTGATGTGGTTGTACATGTACATGTGGATGTGGTTGTTACCATGTGGATGTGGTTGTACATGTACATGTGGATGTGGTACATGTACATGTGGCTGTACATGTACATGTGGATGTGGCTGTACATGTACATTGTGGATGTGGTTGTACATGTACATGTGGATGTGGTTTGTACATGCTACGATGTGGATGTGGCTGTACATGTATGCCCGAAGAGAAAGAGAGATGTTATTCTCATTGAGACACAGGTAACTACACCACAGACAGGAAGAAGGCCTAGCGCAGGAACAGAGATTCAGAGTGACATGTGACCTATCTGAGGATGGAGGGATGGTAGAGGAAGGACAGGGACAGAGAAAGGAGGTGAAGAGAGAGGTAGAGAGAGGAGAACAAAGGACAGCGCGATGTAAAGGAGGAGAGTGGAGGACATCTACACACCACCGCCAGGTTCATTCCTGTAATAGCCATCTATTTCCTCCTCCACTAGAAGCCGCTCCGGCGAACGGGTGTGACACCGGGATGACTTCGTCTCGTCTCCTCGCCTGAGAGAGTGTTGTCTCGTTTCTGATTGGCAGTGTGGCAGGCGTACAAATGGAGAATGGTGAGATGGAGCAGAGGCATTTCCTGCATCCTGAATGCTACCCTATCCTCTATATAGTGCACTACATTTGACCAGGGCCCATTGGGGCATAGTACATAGTAGTGCACTATGTAGGTAATAGGGTGCTATTTGGGAGGCATCCACTGATTTGCGCTCCGGGGATCAGATTAAATTGCCCCCCTACAGCCGTCGTCTGCCCCCCCACTCCACCCACCACCCCCTCCCACACTCAGACCCTGCTAACGTGTGTGTGTGTGTTTGTGTGTGTGTACCACATGTCGCCCTAACTCCGGGACTAACCCTGTCATTTTGCGCCTGTCACATTCTGTTAAGTGTGGTTAACACTCCTTTTCTCCTCCCTCCATCTCATCCCTCCATCTCCAACTACATCCATCACATCAATAGAGACCCCCGCCGGTAAACACCATCTCCCATTCTGGTGTCTGATTCATTACCTCCCTTAAACCTCCTCCTGAAAGAACATCTTGGTGGCCCAGTCTCCAATCATCAGCTCCAGCCCTCTATCCATTCCTTCCTTCACACTCTCTCTCTCTCTATATATATATCTATCTCTCTCTCTATTTCTCTCTATATCTCTCTCTATATATATATATATATCTCTATCTCTCTCTCTATTTCTCTCTATCTCACTATTTCTCTCTCTCTCTTCATCTCCCCCCTCTCTCTCTCTCTCTATCTCTCTTCATCTCCCCCTCTCTCTTTCTATATATATATATATATAGATCTCTCTCTCTCTCTCTCTATTTCTCTCTCCTCTATTTCTCTCTCTCTTCATCTCCTCTCTCTCCTCTCTCTATATATAACATATATAATATATTTCTCTCTCTCTATTCTCTCTATCTCACTATTTCTCTCTCTCTCTTCATCTCCCCTCTCTCTCGCTCTATCTCTCTCATCTCCCCCTCTCTCTTTCTATGTATATATAGATACCTTCCCTCTTATTCTCTCTCCTCTCTCTATATATATATATCTATTATACATATATATATATATATATATATATATATATACATATATATATATATATATTATATTTCTCTCTCTCTATTTCTCTCTCTCACTATTTCTCTCTCTCTCTTCATCTCCCCCTCACTCTCTCTCTATCTCTCTTTCATCTCCCCCTCTCTCTTTCTATGTCCAGTGGGGAGAAGAATTATTTGATACACTGCCGATTTCGCAGGTTTTCCTACTTACAAGCATGTAGAGGTCGTAATTTTTTATCATAGGTACACTTCAACTGTTAGAGACGGAATCTAAAACAAAAAAACTAGAAAATCACATTGTATGATTTTTAAGTAATTAATTAGCATTTATTTGCAGATAATATTCAAATTTTTGGTGATTTTAATTATTCACATGGAAAAGTCCCACGACGCACTCTAAAAGGTTTTCGGAGCCATCATCGACTCAGTGGGTTTTGTCCAACATGTCTCTGGACCTACTCACTGCCACAGTCATATCTGGACCTAGTTTTGTCCCATGGAATAAATGTAGATCTTAATGTTAATGTTAATAATAGATCTTAATGTTTTTCCTCATAATCCTGGACTATCGGACCACCATTTTATTACGTTTGCAATCGCAACAAATAATCTGCTCAGACCCCAACCAAGGAGCATCAAAAGTCGTGCTATAAATTCTCAGACAACCCAAAGACTCCTTGATGCCCTCCTCAGACTCTTCTGCCTACCCAAGGACGTCGGAAGACAAAAATCAGTTAACCACCTAACTGAGGAACTCAATTTAACCTTGCGCAATACCCTTGATGCAGTTGCACCCCTAAAAACTAAAAACATTGTCATAAGAACTAGCTCCCTGGTATACAGAAAATACCCAAGCTCTGAAGCAAGCTTCCAGAAAATTGGAAACGAAATGGCGCCAAACCAAACTGGAAGTCTTCCGACTAGCTTGGAAAGACAGTACCGTGCAGTATCAAAGAGCCCTCAGCTGCTGCCGATCATCCTATTTTTCCAACTTAATTGAGGAAAATAAGAACAATCCAAAATTTATTTTTGATACTGTCGCAAAGCTAACTAAAAAGCAGCATTCCCCAGGTGAGGATGGCTTTCACTTCAGCAGTAATAAATTAATGACTTCTTTGAGGAAAGATCATGATCATTAGAAAGCAAATTACGGACTCCTCTTTAATCTGCGTATTCCTCCAAAGCTCAGCTGTCCTGAGTCTGCACAACTCTGCCAGGACCTAGGATCAAGAGAGACACTCAAGTGTTTTAGTACTATATCTCTTGACCCAATGATGAAAATAATCATGGCCTCTAAACCTTCAAGCTGCATACTGGACCATATTCCAACTAAACTATGAAAGAGCTGCTTCCTGTGCTTGGCCCTCCTATGTTGAACATGATAAACGGCTCTCTATCCGGATGTGTACCAAACTCACAAAAAGTGGCAGTAATAAAGCCTCTCTTGAAAAAGCCAAACCTGACCCAGAAAATATAAAAACTATCGGCCTATATCGAATCTTCCATTCCTCTCAAAATGTTTAGAAAAGCTGTTGCGCAGCAACTCACTGCCTTCCTGAAGACAAACAATGTATACGAAACACTTCAGTCTGGTTTTAGACCCATCATAGCACTGAGACTGCACTTGTGAAGGGGTAATTACCTTTTTTAATTTATTTTTTTACCCCCTTTTCTCCCAATTTCGTGGTATCCAATTGTTAGTAATTACTATCTTGTCTCATCGCTACAACTCCCGTACGGGCTCGGGAGAGACGAAGGTCGAAAGCCATGCGTCCTCCGAACCAAACCCAACCAAGCCGCACTGCTTCTTAACACAGCGCGCCTCCAACCCGGAAGCCAGCCGCACCAATGTGTCGGAGGAACACCGTGCACCTGGCTACCTTGGTTAGCGCGCACTGCGCCCGGCCCGCCACAGGAGTCGCTGGTGCGCGATGAGACAAGGATATCCCTACCGGCCAAACCCTCCTTACCCGGACGACGCTAGGCCAATTGTGCGTTGCCCCACGGACCTCCCGGTCCGCGGCCGCGCGACAGAGCCTGGGCGCAAACCCAGAGTCTCTGGTGGCACAGCTAGCGCTGCGATGCAGTGCCCTAGACTACTGCGCCACCCGGGAGGCGGTAAATTACCTTTTAATGGCATCAGACCGGGCTCTGCATCTGTCCTCCTGCTCCTAGACCTTAGTGCCTTTGATACCATCGATCACCCATTCTTTTGGAGAGATTGGAAACCCAAATTGGTCTACACGGACAAGTTCTGGCCTGGTTTAGATCTTATCTTGTCGGAAAGATATCAGTTTGCCTCTGTGAATGGTTTGTCCTCTGACAAATCAACTGTACATTTTGGTGTTCCTCAAGTTTCTGTTTTAGGACCACTATTGTTTTCACTATATATTTTATCTCTTGGGGATGTCATTCGAAAACATAATGTTAACTTTCACTGCTATGCGGATGACACACAGCTGTACATTTCAATGAATCATGATGAAGCCCAAAATTGACCTCACTAGAAGCCTGTGTTCAGACATAAGGAAGTGGATGGCTGAAAACGTTCTACTTTTAAACTCGGCAAAACAGAGATGCTTGTTCTAGGTCCCAAGAAACAAAGAGATCTTCTGTTGAATCTGACAATTAATTTTGATGGTTGTAAAGTCGTCTCAAATAAAACTGTGAAGGACCTCGGCATGCTCTGGACCCTGATCTCTCTTTGACGACATATCAAGACTGTTTCAAGGACAGCTTTTTTCCATCTACGTAACATTGCAAAATCAGAACTTTCTGTCCAAAAATGATGCAGAAAAATTAATCCATGCTTTTGATACTCCTAGTTTAGACTACTGCAATGCTCTACTTTCTGGCTACCCGGATAAAGCACTAAATAAACTTCAGTTAGTGCTAAATACGGCTGCTAGAATCCTGACTAGAACCAAAAATTTGATCATATTACTCCAGTGCTAGCCTCCCTACACTGGCTTCCTGTTAAGGCAAGGGCTGATTTTAAGGTTTTACTGCTAATCTACAAAGCATTACATGGGCTTGCTCCTACCTATCTTCTGATTTGGTCCTGCCGTACATACCTACACGTACGCTACGGTCACAAGACGGCAGGTCTCCTAATTGTCCCTAGAATTTCTAAGCAAACAGCTGGAGGCAGGGCTTTCTCCTATAGATCTCCATTTTTATGGAATGGTCTGCCTACCCATGTAGAGACGCAGACTCTGTCTCAACCTTTAAGTCTTACTGAATACTCATCTCTTCTATAGGTCCTATGATTGAGTGTAGTCTGGCCAGGAGTGTGAGGTGAACGGAAAGGCTCTGGAGCAACGAACCGCCCTTGCTGTCTCTGCCTGGCCGGTTCCCCTCTCTCCACTGGGATTCTCTGCCTCTAACCCTATTACAGGGCTGAGTACTGGCTTACTGGTGCTCTTTCATGCCGTCCCTAGGAGGGGTGCGTCACTTGAGTGGGTTGAGTCACTGACGTGATCTTCCTGTCTGGGTTGGCGCTCCCCTTGGGTTGTGCTATGGCGGAGATCTTTGTGGGCTATACTCGGCCTTGTCTCAGGATGGTAAGTTGGTGGTTGAAGATATCCCTCTAGTGGTGTGGGGCTGTGCTTTGGCAAGTGGGTGGGGTAATATCCTTCCTGTTTTGCCCTGTCCGGGGGTATCATCGGATGGTGCCACAGTGTCTCCTGACCCCTCCTGTCTCAGCCTCCAGTATTTATGCTGCATTAGTTTATGTGTCAGGGGGCTAGGGTCAGTTTGTTATATCTGGAGTACTTCTCCTGACTTATCCGGTGTCCTGTGTGAATTTAAGTATGCTCTTTCTAATTCTCTCTTCTCTCTTTCTTTTCTCTCTTGGAGGACCTGAGCCCTAGGACCTGCCTCAGGACGACCTGGCATGATGACTCTTGCTGTCCCCGTCCACCTGGCCGTGCTGCTGCTCCAGTTTCAACTGTTCTGCCTGCGGCTATGGAACCCTGACCTGTTCACTGGACGTGCTACCTGTCCCAGACCTGCTGTTTTCAGCTCTCTAGAGACCGCAGGAGCGGTAGAGATACTCTTAATGATCGGCTATGAAAAGCCAACTGACATTTACTCCTGAGGTGCTGACTTGCTGCACCCTTGACAACTACTGTGATTATTATTATTTGACCTGCTGGTCATTTATGAACATTGAATGACTTGGCCATGTTCTGTTATAATCTCCACCCGGCACAACCAGAAGAGGACTGGCCACCCCTCGTAGCCTGGTTCCTCTCTAGGTTTCTTCCTAGATTTTGGCCTTTCTGGGGAGTTTTTCCTAGCCACCGTGCTTCTACACCTGCATTGCTTGCTGTTTGGGGTTTTAGGCTGGGTTTCTGTACAGCACTTTGAGATATCAGCTGATGTAAGAAGGGCTATATAAATACATTTTAATTGATTTGATCCCCGAGCTGACAAGGTAAAAATKTGTCATTCTGCCCCTGAACAAGGCAGTTAACCCACTGTTCCCCGGTAGACCGTCATTGTAAATAAGAATTTGCTCTTAAAAACTGACTTGCCTAGTTAAATAAATGTTACATTTAAAAATTCTGGAAACCAAATTTCAACATTGACAAACCTTGTATAAAATATGTTAAATTTGTACCTTTAAAAGAATGTCAGTCCTTCAACGTTACGTCCACTATCAGAAGAAAAATAACAATAAGCTGGACAGCATCTCCTACTGGAGAATTCAGGGTTTTAACCAAGCCCAGCCCTGCTTAGCTATGATGTCACTGACTATTACCAATGTGCTATTGTGAGAATGATTGTTGAGAGATCTCTAACTAAATAGATTCACTGTCGTTATCAAAGTCATTCCAAAGGGTAGGTTTAACGGAGCAAATCTGACCATACTTTATCACTTATACATCATCAATGATGCTATTTAGGCTTATATAGCATTTGCAAAGTCATTAACAGCTATTGCTTAATAAATTCAACCCAGGATTCAAAGAAAAATGGACAGTAGACAGGCCTAGGGTTTCAAGCTCTGGTTGATTTAAAATGTAATGCAATTGAGTGATCTTGAATTATGTTTGGTTGTCAACGCAACCAAATATCAACATTTGAAGTAAATGTACTGTATCTTCAGCCTAGATATTTCCATCTGGGCCACAGACTTAGTCTGGATTTAATTCAATTTTGTTTTCAAATTAATAATTCATATGTTGGATTCACGTCTCCATCTTAATCAAAAATCTAAGTTAAAGAAAAGGACTAAATCAAATTAAACTTTATTTAAAGGTCATTTAAAGTTTGATTTGATTAGACCTACTTAGATTGTTGGTTGCGATGGAGACGTGAATCCAACACAACAATTATTCATTTGGTGACAAAATGGAATTATAGCCAGCCAGTGGCACAGATGGAACTATGAAAGCAGAAGCTTAATTTCCTTCAAAAGTTCATATTTGATTGTGTTGACAACCAAACACAATTCAGTAACACTTTTGAAATATAATAAATAGCCTGTTAACTTGTTAACAAATTATATGTTGGATTCACATCTCCATCTCAACCAAAAATAAAAGTGAATAAAAAAATGGGAATAAGCCAGTGTCTCAGATGGAACTATCCAAGCAGTAGATACATCTCYTTTAAATGTTCGTATTCGGTTGTGTTGTCAACAAAACAAAATTCAATGTTACTTTTGTAATACAGTAAATAGTCTAAAGTTAAAGGTCCAACGCAGCCGTCTCTATCTCAATATCAAATCATTTCTGGGTAACAATTAAGTACCTTACTGTGATTGTTTTCTATTAAAAAGGTCAAAAAGAAACAAAAATAGCTTTTTAACAAAGATACATTTCTCAAGCAATAATTTAGCTAGGAATGTCTGGGAGTGATCCGAGTGGGGAGGGGAAAACTGAAAACCAGATGTTATTGGCAGAGAGGTTTGGAACTATCTTTCTTATTGGTCTATTAATGAATTTACAGCCTGGTGATGTCACAAGGCAGGCCAGAACTCCATCCCACCAAAACAGGCTGAAATTTCAGGCGCTCTTTTCAAACAGAACTGACACTAAAAGGGCATCATCATTTTCACAATTTCACAGTATTCTTCCAACCTCATGGTATAAAATATAAAACACAGGAAAATCACATTTTTGACTGCACTGGGCTAACTTACAAACAAATGTAACATTTAACCTTAAAACGAGTAACACATTACTGTAGGTTACTGTAACTATAAATGTTTTCTTATGTAATCATATAAAGCTGGAATGTTCATGATAGCATGCACATGTCCTTGCAGGTCTGTGGAGTTCTTCACAATTGCTGTAATAATCTGCACAGAATGTCAAACGGCATTGATCAATTGCACCATATACTTTTAATGTACTCTCAATTGCTATCCAGGTAATTTGGTCCTTCTGTTAGATGAAGGACGGTGATCAGAAACACAGTCGGTTGTATAAATAAACAAAATATCTGACATTGTGTTCCGATTTGAACTTTGATGTGCTTTTAAATAGTTGAAAGGGCAGTGATAGACATTTGGGTGACAACTAAACAAAAAATCCGACATTGTTTTTTCWTTGGAATTTGGTTGTGCTTTTAGATGGTAGCATGATAATACCACTTTTGTCTTTCCCATTCACGCTCTGAATGACACACATACACAATCCATGTCTCAGTTGTCTCMAGGCTTAAAAATCCTTCTTTAACATGTCTCCTCCCCTACACTGATTGAAGTGGATTTAACAAGTGACGCTCACCTGGAAGCACCTGGTCAGTCTATGTCATGGAAAGAGCATCATGTTTTATACACTCAGTGTAGGTTGTTATCTCATTGATCAACGCCTCAACCGAATATGACCCAATTATCCATGTTGAAATGACGTGGTGGGCCAGGCGGGTAGTTTAATGTCTTTACAGACCTATAGCTAACCATCCCATTCTTAACCACTTTCTTAGTAATTTTTCTATAACAATTATACATGGAATCAGTTATTAATTGATGAGCCCTTTCCGTTAATCAGAGTTACCATATGCTCATGTGTGTTTCGCTACAAACAACTCAGTCACTGTCTCTTTTACCACAGGAGTTGGCAAAACAACCACTGCCTCCCCATTCCAAACAGCATCTAGGCCCAAGCCATAACCCATTCATATTGTCAGTCCAACGATTCAAGCACCAATAGGTGGCAGTAGTGATCTTTAACAGATACCCTGTTCTCCCCCAGTCTGTCGTGGTCTCCCCCGGTCCTCTCGAAGGTAGCCTATAACGTTGATGTATTTGTTTATAAAATGTTGAGTAGGCTTTAATGTATTGGCCTGCTGTCTACCTTGGCTCACCAAAGCTCGGCTGCAGACAGATGAACAGATAAATGGATCTGTGTGCACAGGATTCGGATGTGAGATACCAACCTCACCAATCAATACTTATTGTCCAGTAATGGTCTTTGGAAAGAGACAAGGAGCAAAGAGCTCTCTTTCTCCCTTTATTTCTTATTCTCTGTCTTTTTCTCTCCTTCTCTATCTCTCTCTCTTTCTGTCTCTTTCTCTCTCTCTCACATAAGTACCAGACTGTATTGTATATGAGCGTTAGCTTGTTTCCCAGTTGGTCATTGCGTTATCACTATGTGGCCTATAATGTCAAAGTCCTAGTTGTCTTGTGTTTAATTGTTCAGTCTTCTTACATGTTGTGCATTAACATTCCCACCACTAACAGAGATGCTTCCATCCAGAGAGACTTACATCAAATCAATTTTTATTTGTCACATGCTTCGTAAACAACAGGTGTAAACTAACAGTGAAATGCTTACTTAGAGCTCTTCCCAACAATGCAGAGAAAAAAAAGAGAAATTATAGAAAAATAATAATAACGGAAGGATTAACTATACAATGACTAACAATAAAATCAAAAGTTTGGGTTCACTTAGAAATGTCCTTGTTTTTGAAAGAAAGGCTAATTTTTAGTCCATTAAAATAACATCAAATTGACTAGAAATACAGTGTAGACATTGTTAATGTTGTAAATGACTATTGTAGCTGGAAACGGCAGATTTTTTATGGAATATCTACATAGGCGTACAGAGGCCCATTATCAGCCACCATCACTCCTGTGTTCCAATGGCACATTGTGCTAGCTAATACAAGTTTATCATTTTAAAAGGCTAATTGATCATTAGAAAACCCTTTTGCAATTATGTTAGCACAGATGAAAACTGTTGTTCTGATTAAAGAGGCAATAAAACATGCCTTCTTTAGACTAGTTGAGTATCAGGAGCATCAGCATTTGTGGGTTCGATTACAGGCTCAAAATGCCCAGAAACAAATAACTTTCTTCTGATACTCGTCAGTCTATTCTTGTTCTGAGAAATGAAGGCCATTCAATGCGAGAAATTGCCAAGAAACTGAAGATCTCGTACAACGTTGTGTACTACGCCCTTTACAGAACAGCTAAAAAGGTCTCTAACCAGAATAGAAAGAGGAGTGGGAGGCACCGGTGCACAACTGAACAAGAGGACAAGTACATTAGAGTGTCTAGTTTGAGAAACAGATGCCTCACTAGTCCTCAACTGTCAGCTTCATTAAATAGTAGCCGCAAAACACCAGTCTCAATGTCAACAGTGAAGAGGCGACTCCGGGTTGCTGGCCTTCCAGGCAGAGTTCCTCTGTCCAGTGTCTGTGTTCTTTTGTTCTTTTGTTCTTTTAATCTTTTATTTTTGTAGGCCAGTCTGAGATATTGCTTTTTCTTTGCAACTCTGCCTTTTTTTTAAGAATGTGAAATGTCAGAATAATAGTAGAGAGAATTATTTATTTCAGCTTTAATTTCTTTCATCACATTCCCAGTGGGTCAGAAGTTTACATACACTCAATTAGTATTTGGTAGCATTGCCTTTAAATTGTTTAACTTAGATCAAACATTTTGGGTAGCCTTCCAGGAGTTTCCACAATAAGTTGGGTGAATTTTGGCCCATTCCTCCTGACAGAGCTGGTGTGACTGAGTCAGGTTTGTAGGCCTTGCTCGCACACGCTTTTTCAGTTCTGCCCACACATTTTCCATAGGATTAAGGTCAGGGCTTTGTGATGGCCAGTCCAATACCTTGACTTTGTTGTCCTTAAGCCATTTTTCCACAACTTTGGAAATATGCTTGGGGTCATTGTTCATTTGGAAGACCAATTTGCGACCAAGATTTAACTTCCTGACTGATGTCTTGAGATGTTGCTTCAAAATATCCACATAACTTTCCTACCTCAACTATTTCCTACCATCTATTTTGTGAAGTGTACCAGTCCCTCCTGCAGCAAAGCACCCCCAGAAAATGATGCTGCCACCCCCGTGCTTCAAGGTTGGGATGGTGTTCTTCGGCTTGCAAACCTCCCCCTTTTCCTCCAAACATAACGATGGTCATTATGGCCAAACAGTTCTATTTTGTTTCATCAGGCCAGAGAACATTTCTCCAAAAAGTACAATCTTTGTCCCCATATGCAGATGCAAACCACAGTCTGGCTTTTTTATGGTGGTTTTGGAGCAGCTTCTTCCTTGCTGAGTAGCCTTTCAGGTTATGTTGATATAGGACTCATTTTACTGTGAATATAGATACTTTTGTACCTGTTTCCTCCAGCATCTACACAAGGTCCTTTGCTGTTGTTCTGGAATTTATTTGCACTTTTCGCACCAAAGTATGTTCATCTCTAGGAGACAGAACGCGTCTCCTTCCTGAGCGGTATGATGGCTGCGTGGTCCCATGGTGTTTATACTTGCGTACTATTGTTTGTACAGATGAACGTGGTACCTTCAGGCGTTTGGGAATTGCTCCCAAGGATGAACCAGACTTGTGGAGGTCTGCAAATTTTTTTATGAGGTCTGATTTCTTTTGATTTTCCCATGATGTCAAGCAAAGATGCATTGAGTTTGAAGGTAGTACTTGAAATACATCCACAGTTACACCTTCAATTGACTCCAATTATCTCAATTAGCCTATCAATTAGCCTATTAGGAATTTTCCAAGCTGTTTAAAGTCACAGTCAATTTAGTGTATGTAAACTTCTGACCGACTGGAATTGTGATACAGTGAATTATAAGTGAAATAATTTGTCTGTAAACAATTGTTATAAAAATGACTTGTGTCATGCACAAAGTAGATGTCCTAACCGACTTGCCAAAACTATAGTTTGTTAACAAGAAATGTTTGGAGTGGTTGAAAAACGAGTTTTAATGACACCAACCTAAATGTATGTAAACTTCTGACTTCAACTGTAGTTCAATAGTTAACAAATAGCTACCCGGGCTAACTATTTAGCAGTCTTATGACTTGGGGGTAGAAGCTGTTCAGGGTCCTGTTGGTTCCAGACTTGGTGGACCAGTCCCACTTGCTGTGCGGTAGCAGAGAGAACAGTCTATGACTTGGGTGGCTGGGGTCTGAACATTTTTAGGGCCTTCCTCTGACACCACCTGGTATAAAGGTCCTTGATGGCAGGGACCTAATCCCCAATGATGTACTGGGCCGTACACACTACCCTCTGTAGCGCTTTGCGGTCGAATGCCAAGCAGTTGACACACCAAGCGGTGATGCAGCCAGTCAAGATGCTCCCAATGGTGCAGCTGTAGAACATGTCGACTCTTTTCAGTCTTCTGAGGGGGAAAAGGCATTGTCCAGCCCTCTTCACAGCTGTGTTGGTCTGTGTGGACCATGACAATTCCTTAGTGATGTGGACACCGAGGAACTTGAAGTTCTCGACCTTCTCCACTACAGCCCCATTGATGTAGATTGGGGCGTGCTTGGCACTCTGTTTCATGTAGTCCGCGATCAGCTCCTTTGTCTTGCTGGGGATGAAGGAGAGGTTGTTGTCTTGGCAACACACTGCCAGGTCTATGACCTCCTCCCTGTAGGGTGTCTTATCATTGTCGGTGATCAGGCCTACCCTGGTCGTGTCATCGGCAAACTTGATGATGGTGTTGGGGTAGTGCGTGGCCACACAGTCGTGGGTGAACAGAATGTACAGGAGCAGACTAAGTATGCACCCCTGTGGCCCCAGTGTTAAGGGTCAGTGTGGCAGATGTGTTGTTGCCTACTCTCACGACCTGGAGGCAGCCCAGTCAGGAAGTCCAGGATCCAGTTGCAGCGGGAGGTGTTTACTCCCAGGATCCTTAGCTTAGTGATGACCTTTAAGGGCACTGTGGTTTTGAACGCTGAGCTGTAGTCAATGAACAGCATTCTCACATAGGTGTTCCTTTTGTCCAGGTGGGAAAGGGCAGTGTGGAGTGCAATAGTGATTGCATCGTCTGTGCAATCACTATTGCTGTGTTGGGATGGTATGGGACGGTATGCGAATTTGGAGTGTGTCCTGGGTGTCTGGGATGATGGTGTTGATGTGAGCCATGTCCAGCCTTTCAAAGCATTTCATGGCTACAGATGTAAGTGCTACAGGGCGAATGTCGTATAGACAGTTTACCTTGGCGTTCTTGTGCACAGGGACTATGGTGRCCTGCTTGAAACATGTAGGTGATACAGACTGGGTTAGGGAGTAGTTGAAAGTGTCAGTGAAGACACTTGCCAGCTGGTCAGCGCATGCTCTGAGTACACAGCCTGGTAATCTGTCTGGCCCTGGGGCCTTGTGAATGCTAACCTGGTTAAAGGTCTTACTCACATCGGCTACGGAGAGCGTGTTTGCACAGTCATCCGGAACAGCTGGTGCTCTCATGAATGGTTCAGTGTTGCTTGCCTCGAAGCGGGCATAGAAGGTATTTAGCTCATCTGGTAGGATTGCGTCACTGGACAGCTCTAGGCTGAGTTTCCCTTTGTAATCTGTTATAGTTTGCAAGCCTTGCCACATCCGACAAGTGTCAGAGCCAGTGTAGTAAGATTCGATCTTGGTCCTGTATTGATGCTTTACCTGTTTGTTGGTTCGTTGGAAGGCAAAGCAGTAGTTTTTATAAGCGTTCTGATTATTGTCCAGCTCTTTGAATGCGGCAGCTCTAGACTTTAGCTCAGTGTGGCTGTTGCCTGTAATCCATGGTTTCTGGTTGGGATATGTACATAAGGTCACTGTGGGGATGATGTTGTCGATGCACTTATTAATGAAGCGGTGACTGATGTGGTAAACTCCTAGTGCCATCGGATAAATCCCGGAACATATTCCAGTCTTTACTAGTGAAACAGTCCTGTAGCTTAGCATCCACTTCATCTGACCACTTCCGTATTGAGCGTGTCACTGGTACTCCCTGTTTGAGTTTTTGCTTGTAAGCAGGAATCAGGAGGATAGCGTTATGGTTAGATTTGTCAAAGGAAGAGCGAGGAGAGACTTGTATGCACSTCTGTGTGCGGAGTGAAGGTGATCTAGAGCTAGAATTTCAGTTTTCCTGCATGAAAGTCACCAGCCACTAAGAGCGCCACCTCTGGGTGATCCTTTTCTTGTTTACTTATGGCCCTATACAGCTTGTTGAGTGCCGACTTAGTCCCAGCATTGGTTTGTGGTGGTAAATAAACTACGAAAAATATTAAATGAAAACTTTCTTGTTTAATAATATGGTTTACAGCTTATCATGAGGTATTCTAACTCAGAACCTAGATACTATCTTAACATTAGAGATCGCGCCCCAGCTGTTGTTAACACAGAGTCACACATGCACTCCCCTGAGCTTTCCCGACACCACTGTTCTGCCCATGTATAGAAAACAGTTAGATTTACATTAACCATGTCCTTGTTCAGCCACGATTCTGAGAAACATAGGATATTACTGTTCTTCAGATCACGTTGATAGGATAATCTTGAATGGAGCTCATCCAGTTTATTCTCCAATGATTACACGTTTGCCAATAGAACGGAGGGTAGTGGTGGTTTATCCACTCTCCTAGGTACTCTCGTCAGGTATCCCACACTCTGGCCTCTATAGCGCTGTCTCCTCCTTCGAGTCATGGGGGATTTAAGCCTGGTCCCGAATAATCAATATGTCTTTCGCCATCGACTCATTGAAGTAGATTCCTTGTCCAAATTGAGGTTAATGATAGCTGTTCTGATGTCCAGAAGCTCTTTTTGGTCATAGGAAATTATTGGCGGAAACATTATATAAAAAAATTTAAGATCAGTGCAAAAAAATACACAAAATAGCACGGGCCCGTAAAACTGACGCTATTCCCTACAGCGCCATGACCGCCTACTGCATATTGTAAACAGTACTGCATATTGTAAACAGTACAGCATATTGTAAACAGTACTGCATATTGTAAACAGTATTGCATATTGCATAGAGTAATAATATTTAACATGCCATGGAGTTTGCATTATGGATTAAATAATGACAACATTTAGTTCATTTGTAGGGCAAGAGACTAGGCTACTTCGAGAATAATATTATTTCTTCATGTCTTATAGCCAACGTCTCAAACTATGCAAAATAACTGTCGATTGTTGCAGCCTATTGTTAATTTCAATGAAAATTAATTTCCTTTCAATTCCATTTTGCAAGGTCAACTAACTTTGCATAGCTGAAGCGACAGTCCACCATTGTCATAAAATTTGTCCTGATTGGAGTTTGCCTCAGATTAACTGTTTATATCCTTCAAATAGAACAGGAAATGATGGGTTTGAACCTTCTGGGGGAAGCTTTCCTGTTTTAATGATTCAATGTGTGGTAGAAAGATACATTTATTACGTTCATAAATTTTGCCTATTGAAATCGACAAATAAATTAAATTCAAAGCAATCAAGTAGAGATAGAGAGAGAAATGTAATTTGTCATCTAAATTAAACAGCGATGAAAAAACGTCATTAATTACTGAGGAACAATAAGAGAGTAGTTGTGGGAAGTTAATTTCTTTTGTTTGAGTAATGAATGGTAAATGAGTGGTTATGGATGGTGTGTTTCTGTAACTGCAATGGCTCGTTCAGTGCTTTTGAACCGAGACTGGGAACAACACAACAGTGAGTGGATACATCAATAGACACACTCTGCTCTCCTCTCCCTTAGACCAGACCCATGTGGTCCTGGCCTCTGTTCTCATCAGCACTTCCCTCCTGTGATTTAATGAGAGAGAGAGAGAGAGAGAGAGAGAGAGAGAGAGAGAGAGGAGAGAGAAGAGAGAGAGAGAGAGAGAGAGAGAGAGATAATGCAAGGGTAAGAGAGAGGGAATGGGAGAAGGAAGTAAGAGCGAGAGAGAAAGAGTTAAGCCAGCTCTGGAAAGAGACCAAGGCCACATTACGAATAGTAGAGGGATGACCGGAGAGGAAAGGAGAAATATCCACTACCAGAGATAAGGCAGTTGAGAAAGTGAAAAAGAGAGGGAGAGAGTGCGAAAGAGAGCCAGTGTAATTATGGTGAGAAGCGTGTGTGTGTGTTGTGTGTGTGTCACAGTGTGTGTGTGTGTGTTGTGAACTTTCAGCCAGACTTTCTCTCCAATGACACTAAGACTGTGACTCTGTGACACTCCTCCCACTGCCAGCTGTTTTCTATCCTGTAGTCATAACACACACACACACACACAACCACACACACACACCACAACACCACACACACACCACACACACACACACACACACCACAACCACACCAACACAACAACACACACACAACACACACACCACACACACACACAGCAACCAGCACCACACACACACCACACACAACACAACTCCCTCCTAAACGGCTTTGTCTTCCCACCATGAAGATCATCACTAATTCAACACTCTACACTCAAACTGAGGAACAAAAACTGTTCCACTGAAAGAACAGGGAAGTAATGGGCAGCTCTGCGAAACATGGTCTAATGCCAACCCTGTATAGAAAACCCTTAGCACCATTCTCTTTGAAACCCTGGAAAATGATGATTCAATTTCATTGTGTGAATTACAATTTTAATTTGGGATTAAAATAATCAATTTCTACGTCTGGCTAGCAGGAAGCAACACGCCAGCTCCACTGAACATGAGACAGGGGCCAACTAGGGGACAGGACCTTAATACGGACATACTAGGGGACAGAACCTTACTATCGATAGACCAGAGGACAGAACCTTACTATCGATAGACCAGAGGACAGAACCTTACTATCGATAGACCAGGGGACAGAACCTTACTATGGACAGACCAGGGGACAGGACCTTACTATGGACAGACCAGAGGACAGGACCTTACTATGGACAGACCAGGGATGTGGAGCTGACTTAAACCAGTTCGTGTGTGTGTGTGTGTTTGTGGGTTTCATTGAGAAAGCACGAGAGAGAGAGAGCAACATACAAGTCCTTGCCTCATCAGTTTTACAACCTGGTCAAAAGTTAGTGTTTTTCAAAGCTGCAATATCCTTTTCGCAACTATCACTTTGAAATTCCATGGCATCAGTGTGATATATATTACTGAACATAGAGATCCTATTATTATGGATAGGTGCTGAATATAATGAGATGTTGATTGTAGTGTAGAGCAGAGAGAAGAGGTATTATAGGCTGTATAGACAGTTTGTGTGTGTGTGTGCGTGCGTGTGTTTGTGTGTATGCGTGTGCGTGTGGGTGTAGATCAGAGAGGTTCATTATCCTATGCTGTACATGGTTGCTACCGTGCTGTGCTGTCATGTTTTGCTGCCTTGTTATGTTCTTGTCTTAGGTCTCTCTTTATGTAGTGTTGTGTCTCTCTTATTGTGATGTGTGTTTTGTCCTATATTTATATTGTATTTATTTTTGTATTTTTGAATCCCAGGCCCCTGTCCCCACAGGAGGCCTTTTGCCTTTTGCCTTTTAGTAGGCCATCATTTTAATAAGAATTTGTTCTTAACTGACATGCCTAGTTAATTAAAGGTTAAATAAAAAATTAATGAAAAGAAGTATAGAGAAGCCAGGTCAGTCGTGATACAAGTCAGTATTCTACGTCCATCCATGTCTGAGAACGTCGGGAGATGACTTGGAAACCGGCCACTAGGGGCAACAGTGAGTGCTGTTACATTCAACACCTGCCTCTGATTCCAAAGGTTGGAAGTTTGAATCCAGTGGAAGACTGCTGTTTTTGAGAGAAAAAACTGTAAGCCTATCCCAAACCATAACCCTTACCTTAACCATTAGGAGTTAATGCATTAACTTAACCTTAAACACTAGAAATTTGACGTTTGCAACGTCTTCAAAATTTGTCGTATGAGAAACATAGATGAACGTCTAATTCTGATGTGAGATTGTGAGAGCTAGTTGGTATAAAGGAGCTGCTGTATGTATGGGGTCAGCAAGGTCGTGACCTGTGCAGAATTCTAATTAGGGCTCGTTACCTAGCTAATAAGGGAGAGTCCAGAGGGCACACATACACGCGCACACACGCGCACACACGCGCACACACGCGCACACACGCGCACACACGCGCACACACGCACACACGCGCACACACGCACACACACTCTCCCTCTCTCCCTCCATGGTGTAAATCATCATTATCGAACACACTGCCTCCATTACAAAGAATGTTTTTGGCAATAACTTCCCCTGGATGAGACAAATGAGGACAGCAGGGACACTGCCAGGAATAGGGGCCAATAGGAAATGTGTGTGTGTGCGTTTATCCATTGTTTGATTGCCAAGAGATGAGTATTAATATGCTGCCTAGCCCCTTGTTAAGAGACGATTGGTAATGATTACAAAACAACGCCAGCCGCGCGCCTCCAGAGTGGTGCAGCGGTCTAAAGGCACCGCATTGCAGTGCTAGCTGTGTCTCTACAGATCCTGGTTCCATCCCAGGCTGTGTCTCTACAGATCCTGGTTCCATCCCAGGCTGTGTCTCTACAGATCCTGGTTCCATCCAGTCTGTTCTCGACAGATCCTGGTTCCATCCAGGCTGTGGTCTCTTACAGATCCTGGTTCCATCCCAGGCTGTGTCTCTACAGATTCCTGGTTCATCAGCTGTGTCTCTACAGATCCTGGTTCCATCCCAGGCTGTTCGTCTACAGATCCTGGTTCCATCCCAGGCTGTGTCTCTACAGATCCTGGTTCCATCCCAGGCGGGTGTCTCTACAGATCCTGTTCATCCCAGGCTGTGCTTACAGACTGGTTCCATCCAGCTAGTCTCTCAGATCTGTTCCATCTCCGATGCTCTCTACAGAGCCTTTCATCCCAGCTGTGTCGTTCTACAGATCCTGTTATCCAGGCTGTGTCTCTCACAGACTGTTCTCCAGGCTGTGTCTCTACAGATCCGGTTCCATCCCAGGCTGTGTCTCTACAGATCCTGGTTCCATCCCAGGCTGGTCTCTACAGATCCTGGTTCCATCCCAGGCGTGTCTCTACAGATCCTGGTTCCATCCCAGGCTGTGTCTCTACAGATCCTGGTTCCATCCCAGGCGTGTCTCTACAGATCCTGGTTCCATCCCAGGCTGTGTTCTCTACAGATCCTGGTTCCATCCCAGGCTGTGTCTCTACAGATCCTGTTCCATCCAGGCTGTGTCTCACAGATCCTGGTCCATCCCAGGCTGTGCTCTACAGATCCTGGTTCATCCCAGCTGTGTCTCTACAGATCCTGGTTCCATCCCAGGCTGTGTCTCTACAGATCCTGGTTCCATCCCAGGCTGTGTCTCTACAGATCCTGGTTCCATCCCAGGCTGTGTCTCTACAGATCCTGGTTCCATCCCAGGCTGTGTCTCTACAGATCCTTGTTCCATCCCAGGCTGTGTCTCTACAGATCCTGGTTCCATCCCAGGCTGTGTCTCTACGATCCTGGTTCCATCCCAGGCTGTGTCTCTACAAGTCCTGGTTCCATCCCAGGCTGGTGTCTCTACAGATCCTGTTCCATCCCAGAGCTGTGTCTCTACAGATCCTGGTTCCATCCCAGGCTGTGTCTCACAGATTCTGTTCCATCCCAGGGTCTGCTGTCTCTACAGATCCTGGTTCCATCCCAGGCTGTGTCTCTACAGATCCTTTCCATCCCAGCTGTGTCTCTACAGATCCTGGTTCCATCCCAGGCTGTGTCTCTACAGATCCTGTTCGATCCCAGCTGTGTCTCTACAGATCCTGGTTCCATCCCAGGCTGTGTCTCTACAGATCCTGGTTCCATCCAGCTGCATCGTACAGATCTGGTCATCCCAGCTGTGTCTCTACAATCGTGGTTCCATCCCAGTGCTGGTGTCTCCACAGATCCTGGTTCCATCCCAAGGGGCTGTGTCTCTACAGATCCTGGTTCCATCCGCAGGCTAGTGCTCTTACAGATCCTGGTTCAACATCAGCTGTGTCTCAACGATCCTGGTTCCATCCAGGCTGGTCTTCTACAGATCCTGGTTCCATCCGCAGGCGTGTGTCTCTACAGAATCCTGGTTCCATCCCAGGCTGTGTCTCTACAGATCCTGGCTTCCATCCCCAGCTTCGTGTCTCTAACAGTATCCTGGTTCCATTCCCAGGCTGTGTCCGGCAGCCAGCCGCGACCGCGAGACCCATGAGGCAGCGCATAAGTGGCCCATCGTCGTCCAGATTAGGCCGGTTGTCCTTGTCCATCGCACTCTAGCGACTCCTGTGGCGGGCGCTATGCATGTGACACAGTTGCCAGTTGTACAGTGTTTCTCCTCGACACAATTGGTGCGTGCGGTGGCTTCGCGGGTTAAGAGAGCGTTGCGGCGGGGTTGTGTTTCGGAGAACACACAGCTCTCGACCTTTGGCTCTCCCGAGTCTGGGTAGTGATTGCAAACGATGGGACTACACCTTTAACTCCCTGTTGGACATCATGAAATTGGGGAGAAAGAGGGCAAAAAAAATAATAATACACAAATAAAAATATACCATTCCCAATAACCGATCTCCGTATTCGGGCCACTCGAGCGAAACCAATCCACTAGATGACGCTGAATTCTGGAGTTGCCATCGCACATAGCCAATCGCACTAATATATCCACGGCGGGACCAATACCCTAGCCCCGATGCGCATCCACGAATAGCGCTAGCACTAGCAGCAGTCTGGAGCTATAGCCAGCTATTGTCCCAAGAAACCATCCCGCTAATACCATCCACCGGTATCTAAATACGCACAGAGCATACCTCAGCCCCAGAAAACCATCCCAAATACCAGCCCCAATCCCAATCACCAATCCAGCCCCAAAAGATCCGATCACCCGATGAGATATCACTATCCTACTCAAGAGCGATCCCCAATAAACCGCTAGCGGCCATACTCAGCCACTATACCAGCCACAATACCAGCCCCAATACCATCCTCAATACCTAAGCCACAATACTAGCCCCAATACCATCCACCCTAATACCAGCCATCGAATAACCAGCCCACTGGAATACCAGGGCCCACGAATGACATTAGTCCCGATACCATCCCCAATATTTGCAAGGTCCAAGCTAATGCAAACAGCGCCGGCAAGTTAGTGCCAAGATAAGACCAGCAACTCATCCTGTTTCATAGAAACCTCATCTACACCTCATTTTCCGACGGGCCGACTCTTTTCTCTGTATACATCAATGATGTCGCCCTTAGCGGCTGGTGATTCTTGATTCCAAAATGAAATCTAGAGATCGGCTTCCTATTTCACAAACAAAGCCTCCTTCACTCATGCTGCCAACCATACCCTCGTAAAACTGACTATCCTACCTATCCTTGCTTCGGCGATGTCATTTACAAAATATTCTCCAACACTCTACTCAACAAATTAGATGGAGTTCATACCCCATACACTACCCACCACTGCGACCTGTATGCCTCTGTTGGCTGGCCCTCCGCTTCATATTCGTCGCCAAACCCCACTGGCTCCAGGTCATCTACAAGTCTCTGCTAGGTAAGCCCCGCCTTTATCTTCAGCTCACTGGTCACCATAGCAGCACCCACCCGGTAGCACGGCGCTCCAGCAGGTTTTTCACTGGTCACTCCCAAAGCCAATTCCTCTTTGGTCGCCTTTCTTCCAGTTTCTCTTGCTGCCAATGACTGGAACGAATTTGCAAAAATCACCTGAAGCGGGAGACTTACATGATCTCCACCACTCCCTCACTTCGACTGTTTAAGCAAACAGCTATACAGAAGAGTCACCCTATACAGCAAATCATTCACACTACTGTACATAGCCCATCTGTAATTAGCCCATCCAACTACCTCATCCTCTTATTGTTATTTATTTTATTTATATATTTTTTGCTCCTTTGCACCCCAGTATCGCTACTTGCACATTCATCTTCTGCACATCAGTGTTTATTTGCTAAATTGTAATTATTTCGCCACTATGGTCTATTCATTGCCTTACCTCCCTAATCTTACTTCATTTGCACACACTGTATATAGACYTTWCTACTGTGTTATTGACTGTACGTGTGTTTATGTGTAACTCTGTGTTGTTGTTTGTGTCGCACTGCTTTGCTTTATCTTTGCCAGGTCGCAGTTGTAAATGAGAACTTGTTCTCAACTGGCCTTCCTGGTTAAATAAATGTGAAAATAAATGTGAAAATAAATAAATAAATAAACCTTAGGGTCCTTCATCCTTGACTGATTCAGTGGATGGCCATGTGGATGTGTGTGAGTGTGTCTGTCCGGCGGACGTACGTGTGCGTGTGTGCATGCGGAAGTGCCTTTGTGAGTAAGTGTGCGTCCTTGCGGGTGTGTGTGTGTGCGTGCATGCATGTGCGCGCGTTCGCGATTGTGTGCATTGTGATGGCCAAGAAAGTATCTTTGATTAACCTTGACTGCTCTGTGTTTTCGGCTGAGTAAGTGGAACACTGAATGTACTTAAATCAAACTAAGATATTCTCTAACTCATATTGATGCATCCTGGGTAAATATTTGTCATATCGATTTTGTCCCTGATCCTCCTCTGAAGGTAAACAAACATTTTGTATTCATAGGGGTATGAGTTAACATTGCTCAGTATGGTAATAATGCTGTCACAAAGTGCGTGTGTGTGTTGCAATGTTGTCTCTATCTGAATTATGAAGGCTGGCTCATTCAAATCACACAGACTTATTTGTGTCAATGACATTAATGAATTTCACACACACACACTTACAGTACATACATAYACAGACACCCTCCACTCTGCTAGCTGACCCCCTGCCCCCTGTAAGATAGCGCCAAACAAGAAAGTGGGAAGTGTAAACGCTTTCTGAACCATGATAGTTCTGTCAGATAATGACCAATATCCACCATGGTTCACACTATTACCGGGTCAGGACGAGAGGAGCGGAGAGGAGTCGCATCAGTTCATTACAGCGCGAGCAATAGAGAGCACAGACGTGACCGATTGTGGACACAGAGTAAATCAGTAGAAATAGAGAAAATTATAGAGAGAGAAACATAAAAACAATCTAGAAAAAATTGAGGGAAAGAGAGAAAGCGAGAGATGGATAAAGAGAGAGAGAGATGGAGAAAGAGAGAAAGAGAGGGAGAAATAGAAAGAAAAAATAAAGACAAAGAGATTAGAGACAGAGAGAAGGAGAAAAATAGAGAGTATGTGAGACAGACTAAGACAGAGAAAGAGGGAGAAAGAAAGGGGGAGAGAGGCCTAAACAAGTCTTATGACTCTCCTCATTAGCATAGCGGCAGGCGAGCTACAAGCTGAGGTCACCAATTCCCTCCACTTCTCTAAATAGATCTACTTTTTCTCTCCATCTCCTTTCCCTCTCTTCTTCCAAATTCCCTCTATGGCTTTTTAACTGTGTTGCTTGTTACAGCGCAGTGCGGCTCCTCTGTGGTAAAATGATGTTTTCTAAATGTTTAATAGCGGGCCGTACATGAGAGTCGATCTGCTTTAGCCTTTCACACTTTGTCTTATAAAACACTCTCTTCGCGTCTCTTCTCGCGCCTCTCTCTCTCTCTCTCTCTCTCTCTCTCTTTCTCCTCTCTCTCTCTCTTCTCTCTCTCTCTCTCTCTCTTCTCTCTCTCTCTCTCTCTCTCTCTCTTCCGCTCTCTCGCTCCTCCTTCTTCTCTCTCCTCCAACTGTAAGTCTTTATGTTAATGAGTCAGGAGCTCTGGTCTCTGTGAATGGAAAAGTCCTGCATTCAGATTTAGGAGAGGCTGTAGCATGGAGTAGAGCAGAAGGCTGTTTTAAATCATATGTTATGCTGCTACAGTTGATCATGTTGGTTGTCATAAATATCTTAAGAACAATCTCATTAATGGCATGATATCAAGTTGGTGTAGAGGGAGAGTAGAGTAGGACACTGTTCCAACTAGCTCTCAGTCTCACGTCAGAATTAGACATTCATCCATGTTTTCTGAAACGTCACATTTCTAAGTTGTTGCAAACGTCAAATTTCAAAGTCTTTAATGTTAAGTTTTAACTCTGAATGGTTAAGGCAAGGGTTAAGGTTTGGGATAGGCTTAAAAACAACATCTCAAAAACAACTTTCTATTGCTGGTTTCAAACTTCCAACCTTTGGAGCAAGATGCTTGTGTCCATCTGCCTTCCTGACCACAAGTCCTAGAAAAATCGAAACCTACTTGAAGGTAACAGCCGCTACATGTTGCCCCTAGTGGCCGGTCTCCACATCATCTCCCGACATCCTCAGACATGGATAGACTTCAATAGGGACTTGTATCCCGGATGACCTGGCTGCACTTGTTCAGCTTTCTATTCCCTTACATTAAGCCCTGAAGAGGACTTCTGGAGAAGGGACTACGCTGCTCAGGGTTTGGTTAGGCAGTGAACAGAGAGAAGAGACGACTGCGTTCTTGTCTTTCCACTTGTTATGTTTGTTTTATTCTAGAGGATTCTGAGGGTGAAGAGACCTCTTAACTGA
>NC_036846.1:21620269-21622834 GCF_002910315.2 Salvelinus sp. IW2-2015
CTAAATGTATTTTGCGACGCTCGCGCACGCGACGTGTCCGGTCTGGTCAGCATGTTAGGCAGCCCTTTTTCCCACCTTAGATTGTGGGATCTTGTTTTTGCATAGTTGCTGTCTAGCCCTGCAGAACGTTACGYTCGGTTTTGTATTTTGTTGTTTTGTCGGAGTTCAGTATTAAAAATCATGAACACTTTCCACGCTGCGCTTTGGTCTCATTCATCTAACGACGGACGTAACACCTATAGAGAAATWAACCTGGAGAAGAGCCCCCTATGGGGCTGTTCACAAACACAAACAGACCCCACAGAGTCCCAGGACAGCAACACAATTAGACACAACAAAATCATGAGAAAACAAAAAGATAATTACTTTGGATTACACATCGGAAAGAATTTACAAAAAAAAAGAGCAAACTAGAATGCTATTTGGCTCTAAACAGAGAGTACACAGTGGCAGAATACCTGACCACCGTGACCCCAACTTAAGGAAATCTTTGACTATGTACAGACTYAGTGAGCATAGCCTTGCTATTGAGAAAGGTCGCGGAAGGCAGACCTGGCTCTCAAGAGAAGACAGGCTATGTGCACACTGCCCACAAAATGAGGTTGAAACTGATCTGCASTTCCTAACCTCCTGTCAAATGTATGMCCATATTAGAGACACATATTTCCCTCAGATTACACAGACCCACAAAGAATTCGAAAAACAAATCCAATATTGATAAACTCCCATATCTATTGGGTGAAATACCACAGTGTGCTATCACAGCAGCAAGATTTGTAACCTGTTGCCACAAGAAAAGAGCAATTAGTGAAGATCAAACACCATTGTAAATACAACCTATATTTATGTTTATGATTTTCACTGTGGTACTTTACGTATTTGCACATTATTACAACACTGTATACATACATAATATGACATTTGAAATGTTTTTATTATTTTGGAACTTTTGTGAGTTTAATGTTTACTGTTMATTTTTTTTGTTGATTTCACCTTTGTTTATGATCTATTTCACTTGCTTCGGCAATGTAAACATATGTTTCCCATGCCAATAAAGTCCCTTAAATTGAAACTGAAATTGAATTGAGAGAGCGAGAGAGATTTTTTTTWAAATATTCTCCCTAAAATACAAAGTCGACAGGCATGGAAAGGTGGAAAGATGGAAAGGGGATTCAAAAAAATATTTGTCTATTTTCAATTGTGTATAGATTCTTTGAGTGTGTACGTCTGCCTATCCATTAGCTTCCATAAAGCATGCTTCATTTGTTTAGCTGTTTCGCCACTGTTTCGTTACTGTTTCGTTACTGTTTCACCACTGTTTCACCACTGTTTTACCACTGTTTTGTCACTGTTTCGCCACTGTTTTGTTACTGTTTCACCACTGTTTTGTTACTGTTTCACCACTGTTTTGTTACTGTTTCTTACTGTTTTGGCCCTGTTTTGGCCCTGTTTCGCCACAGTTTCGTTATTGTTTCGCCACTGTTTCGCCACAGTTTCGTTACAGTTTCGCCACTGTTTCGCCATTGTTTCCTCACTGTTTCACCACTGTTTTGCCACTGTTTCGCATAATGAAAGCTACTGATGGTGGGACCCATTAAGTATACCCAGCTCTTAGACCAAATCTTGACAGCTGTTTCGTCTGTTTGACTTACCTTCTTTACAATCTGCCGTCAGTAGAATAGAACGCAACATTATCTCTCTCACTTTGTACTGGCTACTGCCACGGCCCAGAGAGAGAGATACAGTGACTTACTCATCTTTCAACGTGAGGTAACATGTTGCTTTGTTTCGATTTACTATCGATAGTCTATTACGACTGCCGTTGGCCCCTGACCTGACATGGTGGAGTATGTGTGTGTGTGTGTGTGCTTGCGTATGTGTGTCTGGAGTTATCACATCACATCTACCTCAGTGTTGCTTTTATGAGTGCTGTTGTTTCTCCCGTGACCCGATGCGACGATGCTTCCATTACCTTGTGACATGAAAAGGAGCATTTAATGCCCAGCCAGACACATCTCCTGTTGACCGTGTGACTTTATGTAGCCAATAAAAATACACCCTCTATAAACATAGAGGGCTTCACCTCCATGGAAAAGTTACCTTGAGAAAGGAGAAAGAATGTTGCAATGGCAAACTTTGTCCCGCTGTGCGTGTGTGTGTTGTGTGTGTGGTGTGTGTGTGTGTGTGTGGTGTGTTGTGTGTGTGTGGGTGTGTGTTGTGTGTTGTGTGTGTGTGTGTGTGTGTGTGTGTGTGTGTGTGTGTGTGTGTGTGTGTGTGTGTGTGTGTGTTGTGTGGTGTGTGTGTGGATGTGCACATGTGTGTGTGTGTGTGCCGCGGTATGCCCAGGGACAACCACCTAGAGTGAAGCAGAGTGGTGTTCTAAAATTCAAAACGTTTTTCGTTCCAGATTTACGGTACGCATCTTATGTAAAATGGAAGATGCGAGGCCGCCTGTGGGTGGGGAGGGAGATGTCTGTGTGGTGCCATTACCTCTCACCCAGAAAGCCACAAACCTGAACAAATTAGAGAAGAAAGGAGCCTCAACAAACAAATTCAAATTCAGCA
>NC_036846.1:21622859-21627834 GCF_002910315.2 Salvelinus sp. IW2-2015
CTTTTATCTTCACTAAAAAGTTTTCACGTTGGACAGGGAAGTGTCCATTTTGTTTACCCCTGTTTTTGTAGTTTATGTCGTTTGATTCTTTCTAACATGTTCTTGTCCTGTTGTGTTTGTTGGTGCTCAGCTCTGTCGGGGGTGGAAGGAGACTGAATATGAGGGTTTGGCTCCTTGGCAGCACAGCTCTGGAGGAAAATGATTAACACAGAGAGAACTGGACCAACACAACATCACCACACACACACACACATGGCACCACAACACACACACACACATCACACACACACACACACACACACACACACACACACACACACACACACACACACACAACACAACACACACACACACACACACACACACACACACACACACAACACACACACACACACACCACCACACACACACACACACACCACAAACACACACACACACCTACCTATACCTCCTGCTGGTCTGTCCACACCATGCTGTTAACGGGACAATTCAGACCTGGCAATTTAGGGCTGGGAGAAGATTGAAGGAGAAGCCTAAAATACAGATTGGGGAAGGAGGGAGGGAGGAGGAGGAGGAKAGAAATTGCCTAAAGTAGTGAGGGGGGCGAGAGAGGGACTAAGGAGGAAAACAGGAGCCATGTGGAGGGATTGGTAGAACAGGAGGGGACAGATGGCATTTTCAGGATGGATGAGAGTGATGCAATTTAGCAATTTTGTGTGTGTGCATGTGTGTGTTGTGTGCATATGAGTGTGTGTGTGCTTGTGTGTATGTATGTGATGTAGAGCAATACAGATGGTGTACCTGGCAGATCAGATCAGATCAGATCAGATCAGTGGAACAGTGTGAAGGAGCTGAATGGCCTGGAAGAGAGAATATCTCTGTCCATAGCAAGCCCTTGTTTCTCTACGGTGTAGTAGGTCAGGGCGTGACGAGGGGGTGTTCTAGGTTAAAATGTATATGTTGGTGTTTTAGTTTGGTTCCTAATTAGAGGCAGCTCGTAATCGTTGCCTCTAATTGGGGATCATATTTAGGTAGCATTTATCCCACCTGTGTTTGTGTGATATTGTTTGTGTTAGTGTGTTTGAGCACTTCGTCGTCGCGGTCTTTGTTAGTTTAGATATTTTGTTTTGTTAGTTTCACTTAACTTCTTATGGCTGGGGGCAGTATTGAGTAGCTTGGATGAATAAGGTGCCCAGAGTAAACTGCCTGTTACTCAGTCCCAGAAGCTAAGATATGCATGTTATTAGTAGATTTGGATAGAAAACACTCTGAAGTTTCTAAAACCGTTTGAATGATGTCTATGAGTATAACAGAACTCATATGGCAGGCAAAAACCTGAGAARAAATCCAACCAGGAAGTGGGAAATCTGAGGTTTGTAGGTTTGCCTATGATGCTCTTTCTTTATGGTTTAATTCTCCATATTTAAATGCACTCATTGCAAGGTGCAGTATGGGAAGTTTTCTATACTAGACTTGAACAACTGATATTCCTAATAGTCCCAATGTTTTTGAACTAATAGTTGTTCTTAATTTCTCTCTGCATCTGTCTTGCTGGGGCACTGTTGCATACTGAACATAGTTTATTTTTATTTTTATACTTAACCTTTATTTAACTAGGCAAGTCATTTAAAAACAAATTCTTATTTACAATGATGGCCTAGGAACAGGGGTTAGCTGCCTTGTTCAGGGGGAGAACAACAGATTTTTACCTTGTCAGCTCGGGCATTCGATCTAGCAACCTTTCGGTTACTGGCCCAACGCTCTAAACACTTGTCACGACTTCCGCCGAAGTTGGTGCCTCTCCTTGTTCGGGGGGCTTTCGGCGATCGTCGTCAACGGCTTTCTAGCTGCCACCGATCCACGTTTCTTTTTCCATTTGTTATGTCTTGATTGTACACACCTGGTTCCCATTACGTTATTATTATTTCCCTATTTAACCCTCTGGTTCTCATTATGTTTTGTGCGTGATTGTTCCTGGTTTTGTGTTAGTCTTTTGTGTTAGGGTTTCTTATCCCTGCGTGGATTTATTGGCTGATTATTTTTCAGAGTAAAGTACGTTTTTTTTACTCAGTTCTGTGTCTTGCCTCCTGACTCCGTCCTCACCTCTGCACAACTGACACATGACAACACTAGGCTACCTGCCGCCCTTTGGCATACTGAACATTATTTATTACATTATTATACTGGTGCATACTGAACATGACTTATTACATTATTATACTGTTAAATACTGAACATTATTTATTACATTATTATACTGGTAAAAACTGAACATTATTCATTACATTATTGTGTGTGTGTGTGTGTTGTGTGTGTGTGTGTGTGTGTGGTGTGTGTGGTGTGTGTGTTGTGGTGTGTGTGTGTGTGTGTGTGTGTGTGGTGTGGTGTGGCTGCCTGCCGTGCTGCGCTGTGTGGTGTGTGTGTTGTTAAACCTGAGCCTGTGTGTTTGTTAACTGTGTGTGAGAGTTTTTGCCGAGTTGGCTGCTAGCTGCTCTCTCTCTCTGTTCTGCTGAGGATGCCTTTCTGCTCCAGCACACACACTGCTCACACACGACACACGCGCAACACCACACACCACACACCACGCACGCACGTACACACACACACACACACACACACACCACACACACACACACACACACACAGCACACAGACACACACACACAGATATTGTGCAGAGGTTCGTGCAACTTTTAAAATCTCCTCAGCAACATGTTTCTGTTTATAATCCAGTGATAAAACAGGGAGTGTCCAGACAGACAGTGGGACAGCAGCAACGGTAATATGAAGGAAGTTTCAGCTCTGCTTTCAACGGCCCAAAAAGAGTAGAGTTGAGGTGCTGCAGCTGAGCACCAAAAGATATATTAAACTTGTTAAACTTGTTTCCCCAAAAGTAGCCCTCTCTCAGCCAGGCTACGTATGCCGAGGTGCATGCAGATGGATGACATTTAGAGTGCGTCCAAAATGAACCAGGATTGTCCATATATAGTGCATTACTTGTGCCCTGTCAAAAGTAGTGCACTGTACAGGTTAGGTTCTATTTGGGACCCACACACTTTGGATCCTCCTAGAGCTGTTAAAACTGGAAGTCTTTTTGACTCATCAGAACTCAAGAACGCTATTTCCAAGAGGATATTTTGTTAAATGAAAAACTGTAATACTCATATACAGCGTGTTTAATAGCTGGATGGATTGATTAATAACTGCCTTTAATGGACAGCTTGAAGATGAATTCTAGATTCTAGATCTGTGCCTAGAGGAATCCTAATGGTTGAGGTTAGGATAGGGGAAGGTGAACTGATTCTAGATCTGTGCCCTAAAGAATCCTTATGGTTGCAGATACGAAGGGATTGTATGATCTAGATTGGTGCCCTGAGAACCCAAAATGGTTGTAGTTAGGCACAGGGAGGTGAACATGAATCTAATCTGGGCCTAACGAGGATGCAATGGCTTGAGCTGGTTAATAGGGATGGTCTGTCCGATCGTGCCTGAGATCAGTTGAGGTGGATGGGGAAGGTGACTGATTCTAGCGTGCTAAGACCTAGGTTGGTTAGAAGGGCTGATGATCTAGAGCGGCTAGAATGCATGGTTGAGGTTGATAGAAGGACCTCGTAATCGTGGCCTAGGCATCTCTGTTGAGGAGGATGGGAACTGATTCTAGATCTGTGCCTAGAGGAATCCTAATGGTTGAGGTTAGGATAGGGAGGTGAACTGATTCTGATCTGTGCCTAAAGGAAACTTTTCCCCAGATCACAGAAGGGTTTGTTTATATCAGCATATGTCGCCCTGCCAACCAGAAAATTTTAAATCATACACCCAGAGAGACCATAAAATCTGTAACCCGCAGTGTGCCATAATAAAGCTGTTTGAGGTTGTGTGTGTGTGGGTGTGTGTGTCTCGTAAAGTTGTTCTTGCTGAGCATGACTTGTTTAGAAGCCTCATATCTCTCTGCTTGTTTCAATGAAGGGCCACACACATCCACCGTCCACCACAATAACAGACATCTCGTCGTGACAAAGATGAAAAAAGATAACACATCAGCTTCTTTCTATTTCCATCAGTGCTGTGCCATCTCAACTCATCATGAAACAGCCAGACAGACAACATGAACAACAGTCTGTCTATTTCCATCAGTGCTGTGCATCTCAACTCATCATGTAACAGCCAGACAGACAGACAACATGAACACAGTCTATTTCCATCAGTGCTGTGCCATCTCAACTCATCATGAAACAGCCAGACAGACAACATTAATTAACAACAGTCTGTCTATTTCCATCAGTGCTGTGCCATCTCAACTCATCATGTAACAGCCAGACAGACAGACTACATGAACAACAGTCTGTCTATTTCCATCAGTGCTGTGCCATCTCAACTCATCATGAAACAACCGGACAGACAGACAACATTAACAACAGTCTGACTGTCTACGATGTGTATGTTGTCTTTATAGAGCTGTATCAATAGACTCATATACATAAAAACCCAAACTGATCCTTTAACTTCTTGTGGCTGCAGGGGCAGTATTGAGTAGCTTGGATGAAAGGTGCCCAGAGTAAACTGCTTGCTCCTCAGTCCCAGTTGCTAATATATGCATATTATTATTAGTGTTGGATAGAAAACACTCAAAAGTTTTAAAACTGTTTCAATGATGTCTGTGAGTATAACAGAACTCATACGGCAGGCAAAAACCTGAGAAGAAATCCAAATAGAAGTGGGAAATCTTTCAACTCATCGCCTATCGAATACACAGTGGGATATGGGTCAGTTTGCACTTCCTACAGCTTCCACTAGATGTCAACAGTCTGTAGAACTTGTCTGATGCCTCTACTGTGAAGTGGGGCCGAAGGAGACAGGAATGAGTCAGGTCTACCATGACCTGACCATGCTCTGTCCATGAGTGTTCACATGAGAGGGAGCTCTGTTCCATTGCACTTCTGAAGACAATGGAATTCTCCGGTTGGAACTTTATTGA
>NC_036846.1:21627859-21630649 GCF_002910315.2 Salvelinus sp. IW2-2015
AAACTCCTAAAGATTGATTCAATAGATCGTTTGACATGTTTCTACTGACTGTTACGGAACTTTTTGACATTTCGTCTGCTTTTAGTGAACGCGCTTCCCTGACTTTGGATTTGTTTACCAAACACGCTAACAAAAATAGCTATTGGACATAAATGATGGACATTACTGAACAAAACGAACATTTCTTGTGGAAGTGGGAGTCCTGCGAGTGCATTCCGACGAAGATCAGCAAAGGTAAGTGAAGATTTATAATGCTTTTTATGAGTTTTGTTGACTGCACAATTTGGCGGGTAACTGTATGGCTTCCTTTTGTGGCTGAACGCTGTTCTCAGATTATTGAATAGTGTGCTTTTGCCGTAAGGCTTTTTGAAATCTGACACAGCGGTTGCATTAAGAACAAGTGTATCTTTAATTCTATGTAAACATGTATCTTTTCATCAAACCTTAAAATGTTGGCTGGTAAATAACCATGCATCTGGTAGAGTCATTGTAATGCTTAATTTGCATCGCAACAGGGAAATGAGGCCCAGAAAAGGAACTCATTCTGTCGATGATACTGTATATATTTAGATGTACAAGTCCCAGACACAGTCTTGGAGTTTCAAGATTTTTTAAAGATGAATACGTCCTTGGTTCACTTTATTTTCCAGATCTCTGCTATTCAAATTGTCCAATTTACCAAACATTAACGTTTTAATGTTTCATCTCCTTTTGGTGTCAAAAAATACATACATGCCTTTCTGCTTATGCAGGAGTATATTTCTCCATCTCCAGAATAGAAAGTGCATCGACATTTTTTATTATTTTCTCATGGGTAAATGTGGGACATAAATAGCCAGAGGTAATGTAATGAACAATGTTCAGTGTGCACCAGTATAATAATACACACACACACACACACACACACACACACGCTGAGGAACAAGTGTTTTTTTGTGTCCTTCTGTACCAAGTGAAAGTTGGAGAGGAGGGTTATCTGCCCTCAAACAAAGGGTCACACACATTACCTTCATGACAGTTAGATCATCAATGCTTCATCAGCCCAGTCGGGACTTTTGTCTGGTTTGTGTGTTGATGACGAAAGCGTTCCACAGGGATGCTGGCCCATGTTGACTCCAATGCTTCCCACAGTCGTTTCAAGTTGTCTGGATATCTTTTGGATGGTGAACCATTCTTGGTACACACAGGAAACTGTTGAGAGTGATAAGCCCAGCAGCTTTGCAGTTCTTGACACACTCAAACCGGTGCGCCTGGCACCTACTACCATACCCCGTTCAAAGGTACATTCACCCTCTGAATGGCACACATACACAATCCATGTCTCAATTGTCTCAAGGCTTAAAAATCCTTCTTTAACCTGTCTCCACCCTTTTCATCTATACTGATTGAAGTGGATTTAACAAGTCACATCAATAAGGGATCATAGCTTCACCTGGATTCACCTGGTCATGTGATGGAAAGAGCAGGTATTCTCCGAAAAGGGGGGGTGGTGGAAGGGTTAATACACATAAAAAATTACTCAGGGAGATAAGAGTGATTAAATAAAATGAGGAAAACGGAGAGATGAAATGAAGGAGGTGGAGTGAAGAGGGGGGGGGATGTGGCCACAGTATCCTTGTCACAGTATTATGTCTCTGAATCTCTTTGTCCCGCTCCTCCTCCTCTCTTTCACTTGATATTTCTCCCTCTGTATTTTCTGCTCAAGCATTGCATTTATTCTACTTCGGCCTCTATTCTCTTCTTCACCTACAAACTGCCTCTGTTCAGACTCACAGACAGTCACAGACACTGAGACACACATGCTACGGTAGCTGACGAATTGTGTGTCGAGAAGAGAATTGACATGAGACACACAACACACCCTAACATTGGAAGAAAGTGTGCTGTGCCGATACTGAGCTCGGTCCCGAGCGACAGAGACAGACAGACAGGAATCAAGCCGAGCTAAGTTGAGCTGGACTGGGATACTCTGGATTCTCCCAGAGCTCTGTTCAGCGATGGGCACAGGTACGACGCCAGTGGAACGTGTGTGTGTCAGAGARAGGGAGTGTGTGTATAAGCGGCTCAGTGCCATACTGCATGCTCAGCAGCTTAGAAGGCTTCTGAGAAAGTTTCCCTCATTATGTAAAAGCCTACCGAGACAGAGGAGATGTATTTCTGTACATGCTTGTCTGAATTAGTTCTGTACACACTGTACGTGTATGGCTATGACGGTGCGTATAGAGAACGTTATTGTGGTTGTGAACATGACGTCAATCTTACAGGGACCAACGGTTGGGCTACACACATAGTTATGATGAGTTGCTCTGCACATTTATATAACAAACTGGTGAGGTGGCAGGAACATGGAAATGAAGACAGCATTCCTAATGTGTCTGTGGCATCAAATACTCAGACACCTTTTGTCTGCTTTTAGAACACATGAGCTGTGAGACAGAGAGAAGAGAGGACTATTCCATTTTAGATGACCACAGGGAGTCTGAGGATTCTACCAATGTTTCGTACGTCTTAAACTCTGTCCCAGGAGACTCACAACAGACATTCAGTGGATTTTCAATTTCCGTTTTGTCTCCTGTGATGAGTACTACTGTTTTTCTAACCTTTATATTAGCAGGAAGGTTCTGGAAGTTTTAAGTGCTTCTTCTACGAGACAGGCCTGGGGACCTTAGCCGGGACGTTTACCTAACCCTAACCTTAACCTTACCCCTAGCCTCAACACTAACCTTACCCCTAGCCTCAACACTAACCTTACCCCTAGCCTCAACACTAACCTTACCCCTAGCCTCAACA
>NC_036846.1:21635857-21638194 GCF_002910315.2 Salvelinus sp. IW2-2015
CGAGAGAGATGGGTAAGGTTTAGTGTTGAGGCTAGGGTTAAGGGTTAGTGTTTGAGGCTAGGGGTTAAGGTTAGTGTTGAGGCTAGGGTTAGGGTTAGTGTTGAGGCTAGGGTTAAGGTTTAGTGTTGAGGCTAGGGTTAAGGTTAGTTGTTGAGGGCTAGAGGTTTAGATGTTTAGTGGTTGAGGCTAGGGTTAAGGTTCGTGTTGAGGCTAGTAGGGGTTAAGGTTAGTGTTGAGGCTAGGTTACGGTTAGTGTTGAGGCTAGGGGTAAGGTTTCTTGGTTGAAGGTCTAGGGTTAAGGTTAAGTGTTGTTAGGCTAGGGTTAAGGTTAGTGTTGAGGCTAGGGTTAAGGTTAGTGTTGAGGCTAGGGTAGGTGTGCATTAAGGTTAGTGTTGAGGCTAGGGGTTAAGGTTAGTGGTTGAGGCTAGGGGTTAAAGGTTTAGTGTTGGGCTAGGGTAATGTTGTGTTGAGGCTAGGAGGTTAGTAGGTAGGTAGGTTAGTGTTGAGGCTAGGGTTAAGGTAGTGTTGAGGCTAAGGGTTAAGGTTAGGTGGTTAGGGCTAGGGTTAAGGTTAGGTTTGAGGCTAGGGTAAGGTTAGTGTTGAGGCTAAGGGTTTAGGTTAGTGTTGAGGCTAGGGTGTTAAGGTTGTGGGTTGAGGCTAGGGGTAAGGTTAGTGTTTGAGGCTAGGGTCGTAGGGGTAAGTGTAGTGTTGAGGCTAGGGGTAAGAGTTTAGGGTGAGGCTAGGGTTAAGGTTAGTGTTGAGGCTAGGGGTAAGGTTAGTGTTGAGGCTAGGGGTAAGTTAGTGTTGAGGCTAGGGTTAAGGTTAGTGTTGAGGCTAGGGTTAAGGTTAGTGTTGAGGCTAGGGGTAAGGTTTAGTGTTGAGGCTAGGGGTAATGTTAGTGTTGAGGCTAAGGTTAAGTTAGTGTTGAGGCTAGGGGTAAGGTTAGTGTTGAGGCTAGGGGTAAGGTTAGTGTTGCAGGCTAGGGGTAGGTTAGTGTTGAGGCTAGGGGTAGGTTAAGTGTTGAGGCTAGGGGTAAGGTTAGTGTTGAGGCTAGGGGTAATGTTAGTGTTGAGGCTAGGGGTAAGGTTAGTGTTGAGGTAGGGTTAAGGTAGTGTTGAGTTAGGGGTAAGGTTAGTGTTGAGGCTAGGGGTAAGGTTAGTGTTGCAAGGCTAGGGTTAGGTTAGTGTTTGAGGCTAGGGTAGGTTAGTGTTGAGGCTAGGGGTAAAGGTTAGTGTTGAGGCTAGGGGTAAGGTTAGTGTTGAGGCTAGGGTAAGGTTAGTGTTGAGGCTAGGGGTAAGGTTAGTGTTTGAGGCTAGGGTAAGGTTAGAAAATTTCTTTCAAAATTAAACTTTTTTAACCCTATGCACTTTATCAATAATTGTCTTCCCCCTGTTGTTGTCGCGCCCTGACCTTAGATATCTGTTTTCCTATATATTTTGGTTAGGTCAGGGTGTGACTAGGGTGGGTACTCTAGTTTTTGTATGTCTAGGGTTTTWGTATGTCTAGGGGTTTTTGTATGTCTATGTTGGCCTGATATGGTACCCAATCAGAGACAGCTGTTTATCGTTGTCTCTGATTGGGGATCATATTTAGGTAGCCATTTTCCTCATTTGTGTTGTGGGATCTTGTCTATGTATAGTTGCCTTAGTGCACATCAGTAGCGTCACGTTTCGTTTGGTTGTTTGTTGTTTTGTTAGGTGAGTTTCAGTTKATAAAAATKATGTGGAACTCTACTCTCGCTGCGCCTTGGTCTCATCAATACAACGACCGTGATAGTTGTTGAACTGTTGTGGGTGACCCCTCTGAGCTCTCAGCCTTTCATGTTCACCCACCCTCTCCAGACCGGTCAGATGTACAATATAGAAACAGGGCAGTAAGTTGCAATAGGCCCGTGCAGCTCAAGGTTTGATAGCAGCATAAACAGAAACCCTAAACCTATCCCTAGTAGCAGCCAACCCTCCTCTAATAAACCATCATTTGTTGGTAAAACATACACTACTCATCTGCATCTAAGAGGTAACTGAGGGTCTGCTAACTCTGCAAAGAGCTGTAGAGGATAGGGGACAGTGAAACAGTCAGCTGTATAGGATAGGGGACAGTGAAACAGTCAGCTGTAGAGGATAAGGGACAGTGAAACAGTGTAGGGTAAGAGAGGATAGGGGACAGTTATAACAGTGATAGCAGTGTAGGGTAAGAGAGGATAGGGGACAGTTATAACAGTGATAGCAGTGTAGGGTAAGAGAGGATAGGGGACAGTTATAACAGTGATAACAGTGTAGGGTAAGAGAGGATAGGGGACAGTTATAACAGTGTAGGGTAAGAGAGGATAGGGGACAG
>NC_036846.1:21645224-21651712 GCF_002910315.2 Salvelinus sp. IW2-2015
TGGCTATAACAGTGTTTAGGTAAGAGCGGATAGGGACAGTTATAACAGTGGATAGGGTGAAGAGAGGATAGGGGACAGTAGATAAACAGTGATAGCAGTGTAGGTAAGAGAGGATAGGAGGACAGTTATAAAACAGTGTAGGGTAGAGAGTGATGGGGGACAGTTTACCGTGTACAGTGAGAGGAAGGCAGTTACAGTGGCGGTAAGAGAGGACTAGGGGACAGGTAGTAAACAGTGTAGGGTAAAGAAGGCATGATACAGAGGGAGAGCAGGTTATAGACATATACAAGTGTAGAGGTAAGAGAGGATAGGGGACAGTGTATAACAGTGACTAGGGTAAGAGAGGTAGGGGACAGTATAACAGTGTAGGGTAAGAGAGGATAGGGACAGTGTATAACAGTGTAGGGTAAGAGAGGATAGGGACAGTATAACATGATGTAGAATAGAGGTAAGAGAGGTCATAGGGACAGTGATAACAGAGATAGGGTAAAGAGGATAGGGGACAGTTATAACAGTGTAGGGTAAGAGAGGGACAAGGGACAGTTATGACAGTGGGTTAGTGGGCCGGCTTGGTTACGCAGAGGGAGGTGGGTTAGGAGCGGAGACTAGCTACATAGGGAAAAGAAATAAAAAAAATATAGGTTGTATTTACAATGGTGTTTGTTCTTCACTGGTTGCCCTTTTCTTGTGGCAACAGGTCACAAATCTTGCTGCTGTGATGGCACACTGGTATTTCACCCAGTAGATATGAGAGTTTATCAAAATTGGGTTTGTTTTCAAATTCTTTGTAGATCTGTGTTATCTGAGGAAAATATGTGTCTCTAATATGGTCATACATTTGGCAGGAGGTTAGGAGGTGCAGCTCAGTTTCCACCTCATTTTGTGGGCAGTGTGCACATAGCCTGTCTTCTCTTGAGAGCCAGATCTGCCTACGGCGGCCTTTCTCAATTGCTATACTCACTGAGTCTGTGCATAGTCAAAGTTTTCCTTAAGTTTGGTCAGTCACAGTAGTCAGGTATTCTGCCACTGTGTACTCTCTGTTTAGGGCCAAATAGCATTCTAGTTTTCCCTGTTTTGTTGTTAATTCTTTCCAATGTGTCAAGTTATTATCTTTTTGTTTTCGCATGATTTGGTTGGGTCTAATTGTGTTGCTGTCCTGGGGCTCTGTGGGGTGTGTTTGTGTTTGTGAACAGAGCCCCAGGACCAGCTTGCTTTGGGGACTCTTCTCCAGGTTCATCTCTCTGTAGGTGATGTCTTTGTTATGGAAGATTTGGGAATCGCTTCATTTTAGGTGGTTGTAGAATTTAACGGCTCTTTTCTGGATTTTGATAATTAGCGGGTATCGGTCTAATTCTGCTCTGCATGCATTATTTGGTGTTTTACGTTGTACACAGAGGATATTGTTGCAGAATTCTGCATGCAGTCTCAATTTGGTGTTTGTTAAATTTAGTGAATTGTTGGTTGGTGAGCAGACCCCAGACCCATAAAGGGCAATGGGTTCAATAACTGATTCAAGTATTTTTAGACAGAATTTTATGCTCCTTTTGATGGCATAGAAGGCCCTTCTTGCCTTGTCTCTCTGCTCGTTCACAGCTTTGTGGAAGTTACCTGTGGCGCTGATGTTTTGAATGAGGTATGTATAGTTGTTTGTGTGCTCTATGGCAACAGTGTCTAGATGGAATTAGTATTTATGGTCCTGGCGACTGGACCTTTTTTGGAACACCATTATTTTTGTCTTACTGAGATTTACTGTCAGGTCCCAGGTCTGGCAGAATCTGTGCAGAAGATCTAGGTGCTGCTGTAGGCCCTCCTTGGTTGGTGACAGAAGCACCAGATCATCAGCAAACAGTAGACATTTGATTTCAGATTCTAGTAGGGTGAGGCCGGGTTTTCTAGTGTCCTCGCCAATTCATTGATATATACGTTGAAGAGGGGGGGGTCTTAATTAAGCTGCATCCCTGTCTCACCCACGGCCCTGTGGAAAGAAATGAGCGTGTTTTTTTGTCAATTGACCCCACACTTTTGATTGTGTGGTAGGTTTTTTCCCCAACACCACTTTCCATCAATTTGTATAGCAGACACTCATGCCAAATTGAGTCAGGCTTTTTGAAATCAACAAAGCATGAGAAGTCTTTGCATTTGTTTTGGTTTGTTTGTTTGTCAATTGGGGTGTGCAGGGTGAATACGTGGTCTGTCGTATGGTAATTTGGTATAAAGACAATTTGACATTTGCTCAGAACATTGTTTTCACTGAGGAAATGTATGAGTCTGCTGTTAATGATAATGCAGAAGATTTTCCCAAGGTTGCTGTTGATGCATATCCCATGGTAGTTATTGGGGTCAAACTTGTCTCCACTTTTGTGGATTGGGGTGATCAGTCCTTGGTTCCAAATATTGGGGAAGATTCCAGAGCTAAGGATGATCTCTCTCTCTCTCTCTCTCTCTCTCTACTAACCTGTCTCAGACCTTAGGGGGAAAGCTTCATTCTTTTTCATTAAACCAAAGTGATGGTAAAATGGCTCTGAGGGAAGATGATGTGTTTTTCTGTTTTACTGTTCTATCTAAAGTCCTTATGAGTGTTATGGGGTCATGGATCGCTGTTTCGGCAGTATAATGGTTGTGTTGCATTTGTGTGTTTGTGAATGTGTATGTATGTGTATGTATATGTGTGTTAAGTGGTTCTGTATAGTCCTACCACTGGGATGGGTGCTACAGGCCCTGTGAGACCAATAGCTCTCTCTCATCCTCTCTCTYTGGTTCTTTATTGTTCTTCCTCTCTCTTTCACCAGCTCTGAATGTGTCTGTCTCTCTTCCTCTCTCTTTCACCAGCTCTGAATGTGTCTGTCTCTCTTCCTCTCTCTTTAGAGAGAGATGAAAAGAGTCCGGCCGAGAATTGAACTCCTGATGGTTCCCAATAGAGAACTGACAGAGGTCCGGAACAACAGGACCTAAGGGGATAACATAATAAACGCCGGAGAGTAGCTGCTGCTTGGACGGAAGGAAACGGGATCACATAATAAACCCCGGAGCAGCAGCTACTATAACATAAATACAAAATACAAAGACGTAAGTGAATGAAGATAAGCAACAATGTGACCCACCACACTGCCGAAACAACAACACACACCACACACACCACAGGAAGAACACAAAGCACACACACACCACACACACACCACACAACAAACACACCAGCAACACACACACACACACAAGACACACACACAGCCGACACCACACACACACACACACACACACAACACACAAACAAATGGGGATATCCTTGAGATCAAAATAGAGAGTAGCGAAGATAATAAAATTAGAGTGAATGCACTACAATAGTGTTACCATAGTAAAGTGCTATCAGCAGGCAAGAGAAAGAGGACACAGAGGAGTTTCCACACATCCAGAAAGAGACAACCAATAGAAAGTGTTGGTTTTTTACTAGTGGGAAGGTCTTATCACGTCATGAAGGCGTACTCTCTGTGAAAGGTTGGTGTGGCGCCAGATATCTAATAAAAAAACAAGAATGTGAAAAGTGATATTTTATTTTTACAAAAGGAAAAAATGTCTGGATGTCTGCTTCTTTTACCTGTCTATTGTGGTTTCTTTTAAGATCAATGTGAATGAATGAATGAGAAAGAATAGATTCATTGCATTAGCTACGGCATTAGCTACGGAATTAGCTAGGCGGTAATTGAACTCTATTGCATTAAGCATCAGCCGGTTTGAAGTCTAATTGTTTAGCTAGCGGCAGGTATTGAGCTTAATTGTATTAGCTAACTACAGGTATTCCGAAGCTCTATTGTAATTACTACGCGCCCTATTTAGCTCGCATAGCAAGGCCGGTATTTGAAGCTCTAGTTGTCAAGCTTAGCTAGCGCGGTATTGAAGTTATTGTATTAGCTAGCCGTATTGAAGTCTATTGATTAGCTACGGCGGTATTTGAGTCTTGCTTAGTTACGGGTATTAGTCTTTTAGCTACGCCGGTAACCTATGCTTCTGCCGATAAGCTCTATTGCATTAGCTACAGCCGGTTATTACGAAGCTCTATTGCTTAAGCTAAGGTATTGAATCCTAAGTAGCTTACGACGGTAATGACGCTCTAATGCATTAGCTAAGCCGGTATTGAAGCTTATTGCATTAGCTACGGCGGTATTAAAGCTCTATTGTATTAGGCTACGGCCGTAATTGAGCTCTATTGTATTAAGCTAAGCCGGTATTGGAATCTTTTGTATTATAGCTACAGGCCGGTATTGAAGCTTATTGCATTAGTACGGCCGGTATTGAAGCTCTATTGGTATTAGTACAGGCCGGATATTGAAGCTCTATTGCATTAGCTAACAGCGGTATTGAAGCATATTGCAATTTAGCACAGCCGGTATGAAGCCTCTATTGCATTAGCTACGGACGGTAATTGACGCTCTAGATGCATTACTGTACAGCGGTTTTCTGGAAGCTCTATTGGCATTAGCTAAGCCGGTTTGAAGCTCTATTGTATTAGCTACGGACGGTTATTGAAGCTTATTGTATTAGCTACAGCCGGATTGAAGCTCTTATTGCATTTAGCTTAGCAGCCGGTAATTGAAGCTCTATTGCATTAGACTAAGGCGGTATCTGAGCTTAATGCATTAGCTAACGCGTTTGAAGCTCTATTGCATTAGCTACAGCGGTATTGAAGCTCTATTGCCATATGCTAAAGCCGTAATGAAAGCTCATATTGCATTAGCTACAGCCGGTATATTGAACATCTATTGCATTAGCTACATGCGGTATTGGAGCATCTATTGCATTAGCTACAGCCGGTATGAAGCTGTAATGGCATTGCTACAGCCGGTATTAGAAGCATCTATTGCATTAGCTTACAGCCGGTATTGAAGGCTCTATTGTATAAGCTACGGCCGGTAGTGAAAGTCTATCATATTAAGTTACAGTCGGTAATTCGAAGTCTTATTGTATTAGCTAAGGCGGTATTAGAAGGCTTCTAATTGTATTAGGTTACATGTCGGTATTTGAAGCAATTCAGCATCACATTTCTAGAGCTGGTGAAAGGAGGAGGAAGAGAGACAGACACATTCAGAGCTGGTGAAAAGAGAGAGGAAGAGAGACAGACACATTCAGAGCTGGTGAAAGAAAGAGAGGAAGAGAGACAGACACATTCAGAGTGGTGAAAGAGAAGAGGAAGAGAGACAGACACTTCAGAGGTGGTGAAAGAGAGAGGAAGAGAGACAGACACATTCAGAGCTGGTGAAAGAGAGAGGAAGAGAGACAGACACATTCTTAGAGTGTGTAAGAGAGAGAAGAGAGAGACAGACACACATTCCAGAGCTGGTGAAGAGAGATTAGAGAGAGACAGACACATTCAAGAGCTGGTGAAAGAGAGAGGAAGAGAGAAGACACATTCAGAGCTGGTGAAAGAGAGAAGAAGAGAGACAGACCATTCAGAGGCTGGTGAAAGAGAGAGGAAGAAGACCAGACACAAATTCAGAGCTGGTGAAAGAGAGAAAGAGAGAAGACACATTCAGAGCTGGTGAAAGAGAGAGGAAGAAGAGACAGACACATTCAGAGCTGGTGAAGAGAGCAGGAAGAGAACCAGACACATTCAGAGTGGTGAAAGAGAGAAGAGAAGAGGACAGACACATTCAGAGCTGGTGAAAGAGAGAGGAAGAGAGACAGACACATTCAGAGCTGGTGAAAGAGAGAGGAAGAGAGAAAGACCTTAGAGCTGGTCGAACAGAAGAGAGGAAGAGAGACAGACATTCAGAGCTGGTGAAAGAGAGAAGAAGAGAGACAGACAACATTCAGAGCTGGTGAAAGAGAGAGGAAGAAGCAGACAGACACATTCAGAGCTGGTGAAAGAGAGAGAAAGAGAGACAGACACATTCAGAGCTGGTGAAAGAGAAGAGGAGAGAGACAGAGAGCAGACACACATTAGAGCTGGTGAAAGAGAGAGGAAGAGAGACAGACACATTCAGAGCTGGTGAAAGAGAAGGAAGAAGAGAGACAGACGCACAATTCCAGAGCTGGTGAAAGAGAGAGGAAGAGAGACAGACACAATTCAGAGCTGGTGAAAGAGAGAGGAAGAGAGACAGACACATTCAGAGCTGGTGAAAGAGAGAGGAAGAGAGACAGACACATTCAGAGCTGGTGAAAGAGGAGGAAGAGAGACAGACACATTAGAGCTGGTGGAAAGAGAGAAGAAGAGAGACAGACACATTCAGAGCTGGTGAAAGGAGAGGAGAAGAGAGACAACGACACATTCAGAGCTGGTGAAAGAGAGAGAGAAGAGAGACAGAACATTCAGAGCTGGTGAAGAGAGAGAGAGAGAGACAGACACATTCAGAGCTGGTGAAAGAGAGAGGAAGAGAGACAGACACATTCAAGAGCTGGTGAAAGAGAGGAGGCAAGAGAGACAGACACATTCAGAGCTGGTGAAAAGAGAGGAAGAGAGACAGAACACATTCAGAGCTGGTGAAAGAGAGGAGGAA
>NC_036846.1:21655781-21664860 GCF_002910315.2 Salvelinus sp. IW2-2015
TGTGTGTGTGTGTGTTCCTTGTGTGTGTGTGTGTGTGTGTGTGTGTGTGTGTGTGTGTGTGTGTGTGTGTGGTGTGTTGTGTGTGTGTGTGTGTGTGTGGTGTGTGTGTGTGTGTGTGTGTGTGTGTGTGTGTGTGTGTGTGTGTGTGTGTGTGTGTGTGTGTGTTGTGTTGTGTGATTGTGTGTGTCAGCTGAGTCATGTTGCCGTGGGTGACCTTTAGAATACCAGACTGTCACCGTAGTTACACATCAACCTGAGAACAGCCTGAATGGACTCAGTCAGCACAACACACACACACACAGAGAGCCCTGTATAGTTGCCATATCGGCTCAATAAAATATGATTATAATAGTTAGAGCACCCTCAACAGGTGTGGTTCAGTACTGCAAGTCTTCAACACAAGTTGTGTGTGTGTGTGTGTGTGTGCGGGGTGCGGGTGCGTGTGTGCGGTCTCTGGTGAAGCCAACACTAAACAAAGCACAGTAACTACCTGCACAACAAGCACTCAACACTCTACTCCCAGGGGGTGGGAGGGGGGGGGTGATAAAAGGAGGAAGAGGGAAGAAACTGCAAAACTTTTTCTTTCTTCCAAATATATGCATTTCTCACTGAGGAAGGCAGTTACTTTTGAAGCAAAAAATCCCTTGAGAGAACTGAGAGAAAAGACAGGATGAGAAGGAAGAGTCTTCTAGAAGTTCAGCTACAGCTCTCTACGACAGGTCTCTCTACGACAGGTCTCTCTACGACAGGTCTACTTCTACCACAGGTCTCTCTGCTCTACGACAGGTCTCTACGACAGGTCTCTACGACAGGTCTCTCTGACACATGTCTCTCTACCACAGGTCTCTCCTACCACAGGTCTCTCTAGACAGGTCTCTCTGACACAGGTCTCTCTATGACATGTCTCTCTATGACAGGTCTCCCTATGACAGGTCCTCTATGACAGGTCTCTCTACGACAGGTCTCTCTACGACAGGTTTCTCTACACAGGTCTCTCTACGGACAGGTCTCTCTGCCACAGTCTCTCTATGACAGGTCTCTCTGCCACAGGTCTCTATGACAGGTATCTCTACCACAGGTCTCTCTACCACAGGTCTTCTCTTACGACAGGTCTCTACGACAGGTCTCTCTATGACAGTCTCTACGACAGTCTCTACGACGGTCTCTCTACCACAGGTCTCTCTACCACAGGTCTCTCTATGACAGGTCTCTACGACAGGTCTCTACGACAGATCTCTCTACCACAGGTCTTCTACGACAGGTCTCTCTACGACAGGTCTCTCTACTACAGGTCTCTACGACAGGTGTCTCTACGACACGTCTCTCTACGACAGGTCTCTCTACGACAGGTCTCTCTACGACAGGTCTCTTCGAAAAGTCTCTCTATGACAGGTCTCTACGACAGGTCTCTCTACGACAGTCTCTCTACGACAAGTCTCTCTAGACAGGTCTCTCTACGACAGGTCTCCTCTACGACAGGTCTCTCTACGACAGGTCTCTCTATGAAGGCTCCTACCACAGGTCTCTCTACCACAGGTCTCTCTACCACAGGTCTCTCTACCACAGGTCTCTCTACGACAGGTCTCTACGACAGGTCTCTACGACAGGTCTCTCTGACACATGTCTCTCTACCACAGGTCTCTCTACCACAGGTCTCCTCTGACACAGGTCTCTCTATGACATGTCTCTCTATGACAGGTCTCTCTATGACAGGTCTCTCTATGACAGGTCTCTCTACGACAGGTCTCTCTACGACAGGTTTCTCTACGACAGGTCTCTCTACGACAGGTCTCTCTGCCACAGGTTCTCTATGACAGTCTCTCTGCCACAGGTCTCTATGACAGGTATCTCTACCACAGGTCTCTCTACCACAGGTCTCTCTACGACAGGTCTCTACGACAGTCTCTCTATGACAGGTCTCTACGACAGGTCTCTACGACAGGTCTCTACCACAGGTCTCTCTACCACAGGTCTCTCTACACCACAGGTCTCTCTATGACAGGTCTCTACGACAGGTCTCTACGACAGATCTCTCTACCACAGGTCTCTACGACAGTCTCTCTACGACAGGTCTCTCTACTACAGGTCTCTACGACGGTCTCTACGACACGTCTCTCTACGACAGGTCTCTCTACGACAGGTCTCTCTACGACAGGTCTCTTCGAAAAGTCTCTCTATGACAGGTCTCTAAGACAGGTCTGCTCTACGGACAGGTCTCTCTACGACAAGTCTCTCTACGACAGGTCTCTCTACGACAGGTCTCTACGACAGGTCTCTACGACAGTTCTCTTACGACAGGTCTCTCTACCACAGGTCTCTCTACCACAGGTCTCTCTACCACAGGTCTCTCTACCACAGGTCTCTATGACAGGGTCTCTCTGCCACAGGTCTCTACGGCCACAGGTCTCTACGCCAAGGTCGTTTTCGACAGGTCTCTACGACAGGTCTCTACGACAGGTCTCTCTACACAGTCTCTCTGCCACAGGTCTCTTCTGCCACAGTCTCTCTGCCACAGGTCTCTCTGCCACAGGTCTCTCTACCACAGGTCACTCTACCACAGGTCTCTACGACAGGTCTCTACGACAGGTCTCTCTGCCACAGGTCTCTACAACAGGTCTCTATGACAGGTCTCTACGACAGGTCTCTCTACAACAGGTTTCTCTACGACAGGTCTCTCGCCACAGGTCTCTCTTATGACAGGTCTCTTCTGCCACAGGTCTTTCTACGACAGGGTCTCTCTGCGACAGGTCTCTCTGACATAGGTCTCACTACCACAGGTCTCTCTACCACAGGTCTCTCTACCACAGGTCTCTCTACCACAGGTCTCTCTACCACAGCTCTCTCTACCACAGGTCTCTCTACCACCAGGTCTCTCTCAACACAGGTCTCTCTGCCACAGGTCTCTCTACAACAGGTCTCTCTACCACAGGTCTCTCTGCACAGGTCTCTCTACGACAGGTCTCTACAACAGTTCTCTACCACAGTTCTCTACCACTGGTCTCTACCACAGGTCTCCTCTACCACAGGTCTCTCTACCACAGCTCTCTTCTACCACAGGTCTCTCTACCACAGGTCTCTCTGCCACAGGTCTCTCTACCACAGGCTCTCTCTTACCACAGGTCTCTCTACGACAGGTCTATCTGCCAAGGTCTCCTACGGACAGGTCTCTCTTACCCACAGATCTCTACGACAGTTCTCTATGACAGGTCTCTACGACAGGCTCTACGACAGGTTTCTCTACGACAGGTCTCTCTGCCACAGTTCTCTATGACAGCGTCCCTCTACGACAGTCCTCTACGACAGGTCTCTCTGACGACAGGTCTCTACGACAGTTCTCTACGACAGGTCTCTCTACTTGACGAGGTCTCTACAGCCTACACAGGTCTCTCTACACAGGTCTCTCTAACCACAGGTCTCTCTACCACAAGGTCTCTACAGCTGCCCCACCAAGGTCTCTCTCAGCTCAACCAGAGTCTCTCCTACCACAGGTCTCTCTCACTCCCACAGGTCTCTCTGCCCACAGGTCTCTCTACACAGGTCTCTCTGCACATCCAAGGTCTCTCTACGACAGGTACTCTCTGCCACAGGTCTCTCTACGACAGGTCCCTCTACGACAGGTCTCTCACGACAGGTCGTCTCTCTCACGGCTTTGACAGTCTCTACGCCAGGTCTCTACGACAGGCTCTCTCACGGTCTACAAGGCTCTCTCACTCTCTACGACAGGTCTCTCTACCACAGTCTCTCTACCACAGGTCTCTCTACCACAGGTCTCTCTGCCACAGTCTCTCTACCACAGGTCTCTCTGCCACAGTCTCTCTCGTCCCCCCTCAGGTTGTTAGTGTGTTTGAAAAGGTTACTCCCCCTCACTCTGTGCTGTGTATTCTGACCTGGTGTGACAGGAAGGCTTCTGACACATGCAGAGTTTTTTAAAGGTTGTTTCAGAACGGTTTAGATCACTCTGACTGTGTTGAGTAAGGTGTAGGCATCATACAAATACAACTCTATCACAAAGTGCTTTGGTTACTTTAAAAATAGCACCCTGATCCCTGATAGCAGAGTTGGAACAAGTGTTCTATTGGGGTTGAGAACTGTGGAGACTCTCTGGTCTCCAGAGGTGGGACCACGTCACTATTATTCAAGTCACAAGCAAGTCTCAAGTCACAAGGTCCGAGTCTCAAGTCGAGTCCAAAGTAAAACAGGTCAAGACTTGAGTCAAGTCCAAGTCGTGCATTCTACGAGGAAGTTGAGACGAGTCACAAGTTTTCAAGTCAAGTAAAAAAAAAAAAWATATATATATATATACATGCAACGACTTGTTCAACTACAAGTCTTTGTGTATTTATTGAGGCTACTAGACAGCCCTTTTCATTATGTTGTCTACTGCATATTTTTATTAGCCTATGTAATGGTGAAATGGAGACCTTGTAGCAGCCATAAGGTAATGACATCAGCAGCAGGCAAGGCAGGTTGACGTGCTCAGAGTGTACATTACAGGTCTTGGTGATCCAATGGGGAAAAAGCCATATCATACCACATATACAAGTAGATTGACCAATCCTATCTGAACAGACAGGTAGAGGGCAAGACTGTACAGCCTCCCCTTGAGAAACCAAATAGAATACGTCTAACAGAGGAGCTCAAACAGGTCGGCATACATAATATAAGCACTTGGCTCCCAGGACCATACAATTACTCAATTGGCAATTACAACCAATACACTGGTTCTACAATGTAAAAGGCAATTTCCACATCCATTGTTCKATTGGTACATTCGTCTTAATCAGACTTATTGATTATTAATGATATTTAAACAACATGTATACATGGAACAATCATTTTCTCCAATTCAACGTTCTGACTCCAAGGCGTGGACCACAGGCCGCTTGGACCGCAGGCCGTGGACCGCAGGCCGCTTGGACCGCAGGCCGCGTGGACCGCAGGCCGCGTGGACCGCAGGCCGTGTGGACCGCAGGCCGCTTGGACCGCAGGCCACGTAGCCTATTTCCAGGCGCTCTAAGGCGCGCGCTCCTACAGTATTACCCACAACCTGAATGACAGAGACATAGGAATCAGACACACGGAACTCCGACATAAACGGGGAAATATGAACAAAGGAAACCATACATTTAATTAAATAAACATAAATTATACCGCATGAGTCTTGTGAACGTTCATCTGGACAGTAAACATCGCGCCCATTCAGACGGTATAAATGTATAAATGTATCGTAGGCTTATCAAACATGAAACAGAAATGTCTACGTGTTGCAATACACGATACGAGGATGGAATGATGAAACGCTAGCAATTGTTGTAGTATTAGATGGAAAATAGATTTAACACATAGGGRCTATGCATTTAAATGTGTGAAAGCAATAGCAAACGTTCCAACAACAAGAGACAAAAAAATCACTCTCCAATGTCGGGAGTTTGGAGAGCCGCGCCTATGGTTCGTCTTCGCCACTGTCATAATTCATGTTAAACTATTTCCAAATGCAAGCTTCATAATTAAATATCAATTTCAAGCAATTGTTACATACCAAAAGACCAGTAGACCTATGCTAGTAAATGATGCCCCATTGCTGATGAGCTTGCAAAGTAAACAGTTCATATTCTTGATCAACAATTTTTGGGGGAGATGCATATTTATTTATTATGGCAATCCTTTCTTCCTATAATTTGACATTTGCGCTGCAGTCGCTCCTATAGCTGTACAGAAAAATCTATTCATTAGCTCGCCGCCATGACCTGTGTTGATTGACAGTCTCCTGGTCCAATAAGAGTGCCGAGTGTGCATTTCACCAGCCAATCTGTTGCAAGTTGTTTTGCAAGGGCGATGCTGAGGCTACTCTCTCTGGCGACGTGGAGAGTAATCCAAATAGAKTCTGTGCCACGAAATGGGCGACAAAACATTACAAAACCTGGCCAGATAAGTTAGTCATCAGTCTCAAGTCAAAGTCGAGTCCTGAGCCTTGAGGCTCCAAGTCCAAGTCAATTCTCAAGTAATAAAATGTGTGACTCCAGTCAGACTCATTGATGATTTGTTTTATTTTTACCAATGCAGTATTTGATGTGTTTTTCAGCCTTGGTTTTTATCCTCAGACTTTCACATTTTGGGTTAATTTAGTCCAAAATAAAAACAGACAAAAATACCATCAGGTCTTTGGCTGTGTGCCTCAGGCAGAGAACAGTACTTAATACAGGGGGCAGCATTTTCACGTTTGGATGAAAAGCGTGCCCAGAGTAAACTGCCTGCTACTCAGTCCCAGTTGCTAATATATGCATATTATTAGTATATTTGAATAGAAATCACTCTGAAGTTTCTAAAATTGTTTGAATGATGTCTGTGAGTATAACAGAACTCATATGGCAGGTGAAAACCTGAGAAAAATCCAACCAGGAAGTGGGAAATCTGAGGTTGGTAGTTTTTCAACTCTTGGCCTATCGAATACACACTGTCTATGGCGTCATATTGCACTTCCTAAGGCTTCCACTAGATGTCAACAGTTTTTAGAACCTTGTTTGAGGCTTCTACTCTGAAGTGGGGGCGAATGAGAGGTGATTGAATAAGGTCTCTCCCAGAGTGCCATGAGCTGACCATGCGCGTTCARGTGYGAGTTAGCTTGAGTTCCATTGCATTTCTGAAGACAAAGGAATTCTCCGGTTGGAACATTATTGAAGATTTATGTTAAAAACATCCTAAAGATTGATTCTATACTTCGGCATGTTTCTACGTACTGTAACGGAACTTTTTGACATTTCGTCTGCACCTAGTGATCGCACGTCATGAATTTGGATTACTGGGCTAAACGCGCAAACAAAAAGGAGGTATTTGGACATAAAGATGAACTTTATGGAACAAATCAAACATTTATTGTGGAACTGGGATTCCTGGGAGTGCATTCTGATGAAGATCATCAAAGGTAAGGGAATATTTATAATGCTATTTCTGACTTCTGTTGACTCCAACATGGCGGATATCTGTTTGGCTTGATTTGTTGTCTGAGTGCCGTACTCAGATTTTTGGATGGTTTGCTTTTTCCGTAAAGTTTTTTTGAAATCTGACACAGCGGTTGCATTAAGGAGAAGTATATCTTTAATTCTGTGAACAAAACTTGTATCTTTTATCAATGTTTATTATTACTGTAAATTGATGTGGCTCTGTGCAAATTCACGGGCTGTTTTGGAGGCAAAGCCAAATGTAAACTGAGGTTTTTGGATATAAATATGAACTTGATCGAATAAAACATACATGTATTGTGTAACATGTTGTCCCGGGAGTGTCATCTGATGAAGAATATCAAAGGTTAGGGATTCATTTTATCTCTATTTCTGCTTTTTGTGACTCTCTGGTTGGAAAATCGCTGTATGCCTTCTGTGACTAGTTGTTGACCTATAATATGTTCTGCTTTTGCCGAAAAGCCTTTTTGAAATCGGACACTGTGGTTGGATTAACGAGAAGTTTATCTTTAAAATGGTGTCTAATACTTGTATGTTTGAGAAATTTGAATTTCTTGAATTTGGCGCCCTGCAATTTCATTGGCTGTTGGTGTGTGTGTGTGTGTGTGTGTGTGTAAGTAGAGGTCTACGGGACTGTAGTGTTTTCAGACATTGCACACTTAAGGGTAGAGAAGGACTTGGAAATAACGTTGGTGATGTTTACCGTTGTTTTGCCTAAAGTAGCACAGGCCATGTAGCCTATTTCTATGTGCATTGAGGCGGGAGCTCCTACAGTATTACACACAACCTGAATGACAGAGACATACTTGGAAATAACCTTGGTGATGTTTTCCGTTGTTTTGCCTAAAGTACTTTTCACTGACTGCACTTATTCCCCATCGGTTCTTCTGACCTCCCCTCAACGCTTCCTGGTTATTTCTGCCTCTATAGCCTCTTTTACTGCTCTTGACAAACACATAGAGAAAAACACAGCTCTGTTTTAAATGACTAAAGAAACCCAACAGAATGGAGACATTCTGATGTCCTTCTCTCCGTTTTAAGTAGGTCCTGTCCACAGAGGCTTGTTGCTGTTTCAACTGTCCTGTCATCACCTAGGTGACCATTATTTGACTTCTTGGTTCACTGTGGTACATTCCCCAAAATGATTTTGGATGTCTTTAAGTTTTGCTCTTTCATATTTTGTTAATATTACACAATCAATTCATGTTTTATGGCGGAATGCAATTGTCTCTTAGAATTTACCTCGGTGGAATTTGATGTGCACCAGATTCATTCATGTGGTGAAAGAGTTTGCCTTTTTGGTGGCAGAGCTTATTAACATAATACTCAGCATGCTCTGAAACTGTACATTTGTACATGTACATTAAGATTTTAGTAATTTAGCAGACACTTTTATCAAGAGCAACTTCAGTCAGCGCATTCAACTAAGGTATGTATACAAACACATGTAAAACATGTATGTAACGTTACTGAGAAATGCCGTTGTAGTTAAACTGGTTAGTTCAGGATATGACAAAGACACTTATAGATGATTGAGAAGCAGGTGGGATTGCAAAGTGTCCTGCTGAAAGTGTTTCCATACCATTATTTATTTGAAATGAGACTTTGGAGTGTAAAATTGAGTTTTTTTGAATTGAGTTGTTTTAAGATGAATGCAGCTCGTGGAGGTAGAACACAGCTAGACTCTGGTCAGGGCGTGACATAGACACAGTTGATTCATTTGGGAGGTAATTAAAACATGTTTCAATAAAACAATTCAATGAATTAGATCTGTTTTAATAATGTAATGTAAAAAATAACTTGTTTCCTGTTAGATGTAACTACTTTCCAAAATTGAATTAAGTAGATTCAAATACTTTTTGTTGTTGTTGAGTGTAACAGTGATGAGTTGCCATCACATTTTGCCCAGCATGCTCATTGTCAAGTGTGACCTTTGTTGACCTACAGYCAATGTGTGTATGACAGAGAATCTGTCAAATATGACATTCACATCAAATATTCAGCTGGTTCAGAGTGCATTTTTGAGAACGGAGAAAGGCAGAGAACGAGTTGGTGACGTGTATGTGTGTGTATGTGTGTGTGTGTGTGTGTGTGTGTGTGTGTGTGTGTGTGTGTGTGTG
>NC_036846.1:21671173-21677638 GCF_002910315.2 Salvelinus sp. IW2-2015
CACTCTGCACGTGTTTGCTTCTGTTTTTGCGCGGTGTTTGCAGCTTCTATGTGTGGTGTGTGTGGTGTGTGTGAGTGTGCCTGTGATTTTGTCGTGGTTCCTTTCAAAATTACAACCACGTCAACAGCTGAGTATGTTCACTCTCACAGACCTGGGCTTATCTATCTTTGTTGTGTTACGAATGGATGTCACACACACACACACACAAAATAAGTATGAGTAAAAAAAGGCCATTATTAATGAACTCCATTTGCGTCTGGCTGAATGGAGGTTCATTTTGTCTCGTTCCTTCAGAGGAAATATTAGTGGCTGCCGCGTGTCGCCGTGTTAGCGACTAGCATAATTACCATCCATTATGTGTAATTATTTTCAAGTAAGAAGCAAAGTGTTCGACTGTGTCACAGGCTGGTCCATTATTGTGTCAGCGACTGTGACAGAACAACAATCTTTTGAATCTAAGAAATTAGACGCCCACACAGCCTTCTGTGGGCTTGAATTTGTGTTGACTTCCCTTACCGTCTCACACTGGAGCACGGAGGAATTAGTATTGTATTAACCAGGAAATGACATCCTGTCATGTTAGAGTTATACCCTGCAGTTTACTTGTCTTCTCTTCTTCATGGTTTTATCCTTTACCTTCGGGGGGTTGTAACAACGGCCCTTCATGTAATTGGGGACAAATATGAGATGTTTCTGCTGTGTTTGTTTTTACCTTGTTTGAAACTTTAGCTTGCCGTATCCCTGTTTGCTCTTGGTTATTGACACTCAGTGTTAGTGGTTTGTGCTCACGGAATGTAAACAGTTTAAATAGAAATGTAGGCCTAGATTCAATCAGTTCAAGCGTTAACCAACGATAGCAGACACCCGCATAGCAGATGTATTGGCGGTGTCGGAGGTGGAACTGTGTTGGAGCCGTCAAATTGGTGAGCAGCTGCTCTTGCGATCATTGTCACAAAGCTACACCCACGTCACTCGTGTTAGAATTAGACAATATTATCGTTGGACTTGAAATGTGATGGAAACACATTGAACTTTAGATTTTTTTCTCGGTACATGAAAASTTAAGAGAAAAAGTACATTTTGTGTGCACTACATCATCACACACTGATTTGTTTCTGCATCAAGTCTGTTTGGTGGAAACACCACTGGTGGGAAATGTCACAATTTTTTTAATGCGGATTTTAGAATATTCACATGAAAATCTGTCGCCAATTGGATGGAAACCTAGCTAGTAACAGTATACACTGAATGTATAAAACATTAGGAAACACCTTCCTAAAATTGAGTGCCCCCCCCCTTCCAACATCAGAACAGCCTCTATTCGTCAGGCATGGACTCTACAAGGTGTCGAACGCGTTCCACAGGGATMCTGGCCCATGTTAACTCCAATGCTTCCCACAGTTGTGTCATGTTGGATGGATGTTCTTTGGGTGGTGGACCATTCTTGATACACACAGTAAACTGTTGAGCGTGAAAAACCCAGCAGCGTTGCAGTTCTTGGCTCTTAAATGCTTTATCTTGCCCATTCATCCTCTGAATGGCACACATACACAATCCATGTCTTGATTGTCTTAACTCTTAAAAATCCTTCTTTAACCTGTCTCATCCCCTTCATTTACACTGGTTGAAGTGAATTTAACAAGTGACATAAATAAGGGATCATAGTGTTCACCTGGATTCACCTGGTCAGTCTATGTCATTGAGAGAGCAGATGTTCCTAATGTTTTGTTGAACTCGGAGCATTACCAACACGCTACTATTTTCTCCTTCTTTCTAATCATTCTCTCTAACTTCTCTTCTCCTCTTCTACCGCATCTCTTCTCCTCTTCCACTCCTTCTCTTCTCCTCTTCCACTCCATCTCTTCTCCTCTTCCACTCGATCTCTTCTCTTCCACTCCATCTCTTCTCGTTTCCATTCTTCTCTTCTCCTTCTCTCTCTTCTCCTCTTCAGTCCGTCTTCTCTTCTCTTCCATCACTCTTCTCTTCATCATTTTCTCTTCCATCCGTCTGTTCTTGTTTCAACTCCTTCTCTTCTCCTCTTCCATCCATCTCTTTTCTCGTCTTTCTTCTCTTGTCATCCTTCTCTTTCTCTTCTCATTCTCTTTCACTCCATCTCTTCTCCTCTTCCTATCTCTGCTTCCTCTTCCACTCCATCTCTTTCCTCTTCCACTCCATTCTTCACTCCATCTTTCCGTCATCTTTCCACTTTCACTATCTCTTTCCTCTTCCACTCCTCTCTTCTCCTCTTCTCCAGTCTCTTCTCTCTTCCACTCTCTCTCTCTCTTCCACTCCTTCTCTTCTCCTCTTCCACCCATTCTCTTCTACTCTTTCTTTTCTATCATCTCTTCTCTTCTTCCACTCCATCTCTCTCCTTCCCTCATCTTTCTCCTCTCCTCATCTTTCTCCTTTCCACTCTTCTCTCTACTCATCTTTCTCCTCTCCCTCTCTTCTCTTATCCTCTTCACTCCAGTCTCTTCTCCTCTTCCACTCCATCTCTTCCTCTTCAGTCCTTTCTCTTCCCTCTCTACTCCATCTTCTTCTCTCTTCACTCCATTCTTCTCCTTTCAGTCTTCTTCTTCCTCTTCCACTCCATCTTTCTCTCTTTCATCCATCTTCCACTCCATCTCTTCTCTCTTCACTCGTCTCTTTTCCTCTTCCATCCATCTCTTTCTCCTCTTCATCTCCATCTCTCTCTCCTTTCACTCTTCTTCTCCTCTTCCACTCATCTCTTTCCTTCACTATGTTCTCTTCTCTCTTCCCCTCATCTCTTCTCTCTTCACTCTTCTCATCCTTCCTTCCACTCCATCTCTTCTCCATTTCCTCTATCTTCTCCTCCTTTCACTCCATGCTCTTTCTTCTTCCACTCCTTCTCTCTCTCCTTTCCTCTCCTCTCTTCTCCTCTTCCATCCTTTCTTCTCCTCTTACTCCATTCTTTCCTCTTCATCCTTCTCTTTCTATCTCATCCATCTCTTTCATTTCCACTCCTTCTCTTCTCTTCCACCTTTCTCTTCCTCCTCTTCCACTCCATCTCTTCTCTCTTCCACTCCATCTTTCTCCTCTTCCACTCCTTTCTTCTCCTCTTCCACTCCATCACTCTCCTTACATTTCTCTCTTCTCCTCTGCCCTCCTCTCTTTTCATCTTCTACTCCTTCTCTTTTCCCCTTCCACTCTCTTATCTCCTTTCACTCTTTTTTCTCCTCTTCCATCATCTTTTTCTCCTCTTCCACTCCATGCTCTTCTCCTCTCCCTCTTCTCCCCCTCTGTGTTGTTTAAATTGAATCAACGTTAAAGACTCTCACCCTCTCTTCGTCACCAGAAGAAAGTAACAAAAGAAGACGAAAGACTAGAAGAGATAGCCCAAAGTTAGTAGAGATGAAGAGATGTTCACATTCAGGCAAACTAAGTTAAGTTTAAGGAAGATTACTTGGAAAATATTTATTTTGCTCTCTCCTCCAATCTGTCTCCAAATAAAACACATGATTTTCCCCTTGTTTATTTAGAGACCCTGTGATACTGTCAGTGTTTGTGTCTGTGTTCTAACTTAACAAAAAAACTTAAAAGAAAATCAAGTATACTGCAAGAGCATGAAGATGTCATGAAACAGACAACAATATAGAGTTTTACTGTGTTCATGTAAATACAAGTATCAGCAGAGAGATGAAACAGTTCACAGAAGAGTCCCCCATTAACCCTACTGTCTTGGTTAGTATTTAGTATTGCATTAGGATGTGTTGTGCTGTGATGTGCTGGTCCAAGTGATTTTGAACTAGTTTAGCTGTTTGTTTAAAGGAAAATGACTGATACGAATTGGCTCCTAATTAGCTATTACCACAACCTCGCTGCAAGGAATGAGTAAATCAATGCTTATTTCTCTTATAAAGCGAAACTTAAAGTAGTTAAGGGAAAATGGAGGGAGGAGGAGATGGGGAGAGAGATGGGGAGAGAGAAGAGAGAATATCTCTATGTTTGTATTTCAACGTGCTGAAAGCATAAGGTCAGGCTTTGGAGCCATTTACACACCAGCGAGAAATATGGCCCACAATTTAATCTGAATAGAATTAGCTGGGAATGGAACTGCAGGGGCAGTCTGGCTTTGAGATAACCATCAGCATTTACTGTAATATCTATCGCAGGCAGAGGGGGAGTATTGTTACATTGGAGATTAATGAAGCTTTATACAGTATGTGTGTGTATCTACTCGGTGTGTCCCCTTGTGTGAGGAAATTGTATTTATATCTTCCAGGAAACGTTTCCAGACGCTAAGACATTTATATTTTTTCATTTTTGACACACTACACCGCACAATAATTGATTGCTGCAGCTGGTGTTCAAAAACCATTCATACACGTTGCCATCTAGTGGTCATATTTATACAATGCAGAGCAGAGTGGAGTGGGGGTCTCTGTTTGGTGGTCTATCGAGACATCCATAATGTGTGTGAGAGAGAGAGAGAGAGAGAGAGAAGAGAGAGAGTGTGTGTGTGTGTGTGTGTGTTGTTTTGTCAAACTCTTGTTCACACAGATTGCTTAGTCTGCCATCAATTTCATAAATAGTGAACACACTTCTCCTCTCCCTCTCCGTTTGCCTATTTGCTTTTCTCTCTTTTATCAAAAATGAAAAATGGGAGTACATTTTCTGTCCTATTCATTGCCTGCTTTTATGGAATGACATCTTTGGAGCAGGTCAGGCAGGGCTCATTGTAGGGCTCATTGTAGGGCTCATTGCAGGGCTCATTGTAGGGCTCATTGCAGGGCTCATTGCGGGGCTCATTGCAGGGCTCATTGCAGGGCTCATTGCAGGGCTCATTACAGGGCTCATTGCGGGCTCATTGTAGGGCTCAATTGCAGGGCTTTCATTTGCGGGCTGCAATTGCAGGGCTATTGCAGGGCTCATTGCAGGGCTCATTGCGGCTCATTAGGGCTTCTTGAGGGCTCATTCCAGGGTCATTGCCAGGGCTCATTGCAGGCTCATTGGCAGGGCTCATTGTAGGGCTCATTGCAGGGCTACTTCAGGGCTCATTTGTAGGCTCATTGCAGGGCTCATTGCAGGGCTCATTGCAGGGCTCATTGCAGGGCTCACATTGTAGGGCTCATCAATCATTGCAGGGCTCATTGGCGGCTCATTGCAGGGCTCATTGCAGGGTCATTGCAGGGCTCTTGCAGTCCATTGTAGGCATGCTCATTGGCACTCATTGGCCTATTGGCAGGGCTCATTGCAGGGCTCATTGCAGGGCTCTTGCCGGCTCAGGGCTTCATTGTAGGCATTGCTCATTGCAGGGACTCATTGCATCATTGAGGGATCTATTGCAGGGCTCATTGCAGGGCTCATTGCAGGGCTCATTGCAGGGCTCATTGCAGGGCTCATTGTAGGGCTTAGAGAGAAGACAGATAGCCATGTCTGGCTAAATGAGAGCAAGAGAAAGCACAATCCACATTGAGCCAGTTAGAGCCCCTTAGACAGATTGGGTTGAAACCACCTGAGGGCCAAGCACTGATGGAAGCCGCCACACTCTGCTCCCGACAGGAAATACAGGGCAGGAAAAACCCAATGCTCTGATTGGAGGGATAGTGCAGGAAGTACATTCTGATTGGAGGGAGAGGGTATTAAATATGCTCTGATTGGAGGGATGGGAAAGTGTACACAGGCAGTTTGAAGAAACATATACTTGTGTGTTTCCAGAGAAAGATGGAACTTTGTGGTCGGCACTCATACGCACAAATAACCTCTGCACACCACACACGAGCACACACCGCACGCACGCACGCACGCACGCACGCACGCACMCACMCACGCACGCACGCACGCACGCACACACACACACACACATTAAGTGCAGTCGGTGTGGCGGACACCACAGTTTTGGACATTAGCTAATCAAGTGTGTTGGTAGGGTGTGTTTTAGGAGTGTGTGTGTTCTATGGTTCCTTTGTGTGTTTGTGTGCGTGTGTGTGTGTGCGTGCGTGCGTGCGGTGTGTGTATGTGTGTGTGCGTTGGGAGGTGGTTATTGGCAGGGTGTGTTTTAGAAGTGTTAGGGTAATGTTGTGATGGCAGGGTGCTCCATTATCAGAATAAGAAATATGGAAATGGTTCTCACTGAAGCACTTTAGCCACTTCCACACCGCTACGACTACAACATCAGCTAATATCTAATGCCTGATACGACCCCAGCTACTTCCTGTAGGGGTTGGACGCTCCTTTCTATATTAAAAAAAAATCTATAAAACCACATCTGAAATAACTTTATCATTCGTGGTGACTGGCATATGACAAGCAATTATTAATACAGGCAACATAGTAATGATGTGATATTGATGTGTAAAGTGTGTAAAAGTATCTAAATCACACGGTGTCATTCCAGTATCTAAATCACACTGTGTCATTCCAGTATCTACATCATACTGTGTCACTCCAGTATCTGAATCATACTGTGTCACTCCAGTATCTACATCATACTGTGTCACTCCA